>NC_056726.1:374144475-374288361 GCF_019279795.1 Protopterus annectens | reverse complement strand
GTTTTAAGTTCTAGGGAAATATAAAGTTTAATAGGAAGGTACAGGGTGAATACTTAATGCTGCAAACTTTTTGCTTTCTTTGTCTGAAGAAGTCTGACTATGTAGCCAGACGAAAAGTGCTTTACATTACTGTTCCAGACAAAGATGAAAATAATAGGGAAAAGGAAAAAAGGGACACATTTAAATATCATTTTACATATTTGCTAAACAGGTAAATCTACTAGGCGCAGTGTCTCTTTTCAGGGATGACCTGGAAACACTGTCTGATTTAGTGATTTGCTGAAATTCATAGAGTAGGTAAACAGAGGTGAAGGGATTCAAACTCCATACATTTGCCTGTAAGAGGAAGGTTGTTAACGTAAATGCTAGATAAGTCCAAATCACTTAAAACATTAACAGAGCAATAAGTGTTATATAGACATGCATTTCCTGAACAATAAAAACTTTGAAACTGTAATGACTGGCATTATTGACTGACTGAAATCCTCAGTGATTTGTCAAAAAAACAAAGTTAATGAGGAATGTGGCATAAATGTTGTTGTTGTCTTTTGGCTTTTCCCAGTTAGGGGTCGTCACAGCGGAACTCCGGTCCGCTAATGATTGGCCATGGATTTTCACGAATGCCAAGGTGCCAGCTCGACGTTCAACCTTTAACGAAGGCACGCCCATTTACGCATGTCTTTCGAATACCCACCCAACCGCGGGGAGGACATGCAGACTCCACACAGAAGGCACTCCCCGCACTGTAGCCGAGAATCGAACGGGAGAACATCTCTCTGTGTGGCAAACATATATGAAGTAAAATCAGTGAAGTTCTGTAAAACTGGAGACAGATAAGAGGCAGAGTTCTTTAATCCACTTAAAGGTAAATAGAACATCCGGTTTTGCATCCGCATGTATTTTCTAAAAAAAACAATGAAACTTTAAAAACTAACATTATTGACTGATTGTTCTCTTCAGTGTCTTACCAAGAAAATAAGTTAATGAAGGTCTGGCAAGCGGTGTCAGATTAAGGCCCCATCATTTTAACAAGCTGTTTAGAGTTTGATTCTTTCTACCACCATTTGCCTACTGTGTGACTCTGAGTAAATCATTTAGGCAGACAGTGGTTTTGGGTTGTCTTTCCTAGTTAACAAATAAGTAATATAATTATTTCTTGAATGGTAACAGTTATGAAACTCTAATGACAGAATGACAAGCATTACTGATAACTTTGATTTATAATACTGACTAACATTTTTTTGAAAACTGGCATAATTGATGACTGGAATCCTCAGAATTCTCAGTGAGTTACCAGACTGCCTAAGTTCATGATGCTCGGGTAGACAGTAACCAAAGACACACCCACCCACAAATCAGCACCCCTTCTAAAAAGTGCATTGTTCTTTTTACCTCCCTTCATTGCTCTGTTAGACTAGACCTGCAGCTGGGTGGGAGGAGCTGTGGAAGCTTATGTGGATTACAAAAAGAAAGATACCTTTTTTGTTATAAGTTTTACAATTTCAGGGACTAGAGCACTCACATGGGCATATAGTTACACATGGGAGCAGGTGCTCCTGCATACATCTCTGTAGCACCACTCATGCTTGTAAGTCTGACTGTTAAAGAACAGAATTTCTATAAAGAAAAGACGTATCCCACAGACTGAACTGCATGATTACATTGTATTACTGCAGGAAAAAAATAGAAAGAAAAGATGTGTTTTAAACTAGAAAGAGAACAGGTGAGCAAAATGTTGCATCATTGTGCAGCAATGTTCAAACATTACTGCTATTCTCTGAAGAAATAGAATTAAGGGGAGATAGAAAAATCATGGAAGGACATGGCAAGTAGACCAGTAGGGCAGGTAGTATAGCCAGTAAGCACAATATTGATAGCAAATTACAGTGCAGATGATACAACATTCTCCTAATTTTTTTACATGAGATTGATAAAAAAGCAATTATGATTATTTGGGGTAGTGTTTTTAACATTTCCCCTTCAGCTCAGTTAGACAAATTTACAGGACAGCTGACTCTAAAGTATAGGCTAAGCAATGACACAGAGAGCTATGGAAACATTCATTTTGAAGAAGATGTAGCTACTAAAACACCCAGGTGCTAAGCAAGCTTCATGTTTTGTAGGTTAAGGTGACCCCCCCCACGAGCTGACTTGATTACTTTTTAATATAAAAAATCGTGTTTCTTTAGGCCAGCCACATGCTATATTGCCAACACAATTGTCCAGTGATGTAAAGTGTATTTTGGTCAGAATACATTGAAAATGCGGATGCACCAAAGCACTGCACACTAAAGCATCTACCATAAAAGGTCAAAACAGGAAAACCCAAAAATTCTAAACATTTTCTATACAGGGGCAAGCCCTGCACCCCAACTCTAAGACAGCATTACAGTGGGGAAAGGGCAAACAAAAAGTCCTAGTTGTATCATGACCTCATACAACATGCTACCATCATTTATAGTACTAAAAAAAGCTAGTAGCAAATGGAAACAACCTTGATATTCAGGTCCAATGATATTTTGAATGTATCCCTTCTGGCATATGAAAATCTAGTACCACCCAGTCTATGTTTGGAAGTTTAACCCATTACTATATAAGAATCAGATATGGATTACCCAGGAAAGAGATTACATTTTCAGATCAACATGCAATATCACTGTGGGATGGCAGATATTTAAGGCTGCATTACAATGGCTATTCTGTAAACGTGTTTACAGTATCTGTCACTAAATGAGAGAGGTGTCATCTGCAGGAGTGGGAGAGTATCCTCAAAGCCACAGATGTGGGCATATTCTTAGCTAATATTTTAAGTAAAGATAAAATATTACAGAAGGTGACAGAGTTGAAAGATAGAGACACAATGAATATCTTCATTGGAATGGAATAACATGTGAGTAGGTAATGTGAACTGAGTGGCTGGGAAGTGACAAGAGAGACTCTTTGTCATAAACTGAAAACATGGCATATGATGAGGTTAATTGTGAAGATAAAAACACTACAAGGCCCTCCAACGAGGTATCCAGAGGCCAAAAATGCAATTGTTGTGTAGTACAAAATAGGCAGACCCATGCACCATGACTGACAGTGAAAGTATAGACTGCCCTATACAAATATAAGTCTATAGGCGAAGCATTTCTAGCCACATGCTGTTTAGCCACTCGTAAACAGCCTGGGCTAGATGGATTCCCTATTAGCATATATAAACTAGTGGAGGCCCAAATAGCAACCTTTCTTATAGAATCCTTGTCATCATTTACATATATGGGAAGATGTATTTACAGTATACATTGTTTTTTTACCAGGGTAGGGGACTGATCACAAATGACCCATTTCAGTTACAGCCTGGGCATTGCTACTTTCATAAACAGAGTACAATGGATGGGTTGGTAATTACTTTGCAGTATCTATCTATCTATCTATCTATCTATCTATCTATCTATCTATCTATCTATCTATCTATCTATCTATCTATGTGAGTATGGGTCCACTTCTTAATTTCAAAACATCAGAATCTTGAGATTCATAATAACGAACCCAGAATCTCGAGGTTCTGAAATCTCAAAAATTTAAAAAAACAAACAAAAAAAAAAAAAAAACATGACAACTGCTAAAGCTATGTTTTTGCAGGGGAGGCAAGCTCCCCTACACCTACTAATCCCCCTGCAACCTATATATACTAACTCAGAGATCACTGTACAATAAAGAGAACAGTAATTCACATTGCTATACAGTGCGGAACAGGAACATTACCGTTCTCTTCACTGTAGCTCCATCTCGGAGTTAGTTCATAGGTTCATAGGTTCATAGGTTTATACTAGGCTATCTGCCCTAAGGCATTTATAAGCCTAGCCCAAAGTTTTGTGGCTTACGCCACCCCTTATGTTAAAAAATACTGTGCCCATTAGTTTGTTGTGCCTCTGTCCAGCAGTGACACAGAGATGATTCCCGGGGTAAACCTACGATCTCCCATCCACTGGTCAAGATTTCTCTTGAACAGAGCCATCGAGGTGCTCTGCCTCACATGGACTGGGATTTTATTCCACAGCATAGGGAGTCTCTGGGTGACAAATCTATCCCTCCAGCATGTCCTATTTATATCCGTGCTAAGGTTTAAGTCGCTTGCTCTAGTGGATCTGGTAGATTTGGATTTTGAGGTGGGGCATGTCCATTAATTCGGGTTGGACATGGCCTTGTATGTCAGGCACAGGTCACCTCTGAGGAGGCGGTATGCACTGAATAGAGCTGGAGTTTCTTCAGTCTGGCAGCATATGACAGATTTTGGAGTCCCTTTATCCTTTGGTGAGGAACTTTGGGGTCTCTCCAATTGCTGCAGGTGTCGGGTGAGATACATCCCGAATGGGGCATTGTACTCGATCATTGGTCTGATAAGTGAAGAGTACAGGGGAACAATGACCTCACTTGATCCGGATGTGAATCCTTCATGATCAGGTGGGCAATGTAGAAGGTCTTTCTAACCACTTTAGCAATGTGAGTGTCAAAAGAAAGGCCACTGTCAACCTGGGTCCCCAGGTCCCTGATAACCTCTTCTGTGCTTAATGAATTGCCACCTATATGGTAGCTTGGGGTTACCTTGTTTTTCCCAAAGGGTATGACTATACATTTTTTGGCATTTAACTTCAGGCCATGGCTCTGGCACCAGTTATCAGTTTCCGTGAGACCCCTCTGAAGGATATCTGTGTCCGATGTACTTTCCACTATGGTTTCCAGTTTGCAGTCATCTGCAAACTTTGTCAGCCATAGTCCTCCTATGTTTGCCTGTACATCTGAGAAGTAGATGCCAAACAACAGGGGGCCAAGGACTGAGCCCTGTGGGACCCCACTTGTGACCGGCTTGGAGTCTGACATGGCGCCAGCAACTCTAACCCTGTGGGTTCTGTCCTTTAGCCAATTTGCAACCCATCTTGTGACATATGGGTTTACATTTAAGCTGGTAAGTTTCTCTATAATACCCGAGTGGGGTATTGTGTCGAAAGCATTTGCAAGGCCAAGGTAGGCTGTATGGACTGCCTTTCGCTCATCAATGGCCTTGGTGACTGTTTCGAAGAAGTCGACCAAGTTCAAAATGCATGATCTGCCCTTGACAAAGCTAAACTGGGTCGGGTTCAATGTCTGCAAGTCCCCTATGTCTTTGTTTATGAGTTCCATTATGATCCTCTCCATAGCTTTGCAGACCAGGCTTGTTAAGCTTATGGGGGTAATTTCCAGGGTCCGTGAGAGGTACCGCCTTTGTGGAGTGGGACCACAGTTGCTGTACGCCACTCCTTGGGCATGTATCCTGTGGTAAGGCTAAGATTAAACAGCTGCCTTATATGCGGTTTAGTTCCTCGCTGAGTTCGTAGCACACAGTCGGGGACACCATCCGATCCCATTGATGCTGTGTTTTAGCTTTAGAGAGAGCAGCTTTCACCCGCGCATTAGAGATGTCTGGGAGGCTACACTCGCTGGGATAGTTATCTCCTTTGGGGGAGAGGGAGGTGAAGTTTGCACTGAACCTGTCTGCCAGTATGTTGGCAATGTCTGTGGGTTCAGTGATTTTTGTATCATTTTGGACTAATTCTGCGCATATCTGGGAGTTTCCACCCAGGTTTCTAACATAGCTGAAGAAGGCCTTATGATTGTCTTTTGAATCTGTTGCAATTTTTCTCTCAAATTTGGCCTTGGATGATTTTATGAGTGCTCGTATTTTTTTACTAATAATGATCAAGGGTGTCTTCTCTTTTTGGATTTTGCTCTATCATGTAACAGCTTTCTCCTCTTATTGTAAAGTTTGTTTATGGCTGGGGTCCACCAGACTGGACATTTGCCCTTGGTGGAAAGAGTCTTGGTTTTATTAGGGATTGCCTGATCCATGCAGTCCTGGAGGTGTTCGTAGAAGGCATTTGTAAGGTCTTCCACAGCTTGGGTTGTGGTTTCCACTGGCTCGGGGGCCTTGAAGGATACCACACCAGTCTTGAGTAGTGTGAAATTTGCATCAGAGAAGTTCTTCACTGTCGTCTTTTTTGTTTGGGGTGGGGGCGGGATGTGGATTTCCAGTGAGATAAGTTTGTGATCTGATCTCACCAATGAGGGATATACTTCCGGTGTGGAGCATTTTGTCTCTATGTTTGTGATGATGAGATCTAGTATATTTTCTCCTCTTGTGGGAATGGTGACTAGTTGTTCCATAGCATTTGAATTTATGAACTCCAGGAACCTTTGGGCTAGAAAGTTGGGGCTTGAGTAATGTTCCCAGTCTATATTCGGGTAGTTGAAGTCACCCAATATAATGGTGTTTGGAGATACATTTATACCCTCCAGTGTCTTCAGGAAGGCTGTGTGGGGTTCCTGAGTTTGAGAGGGTGGCCTGTAGCATGCTACAAATTGTAGAGCAGTTTTGCTTATGGTTAATTGCACCTGGATGGTTTCCGATGCTTGCATTGCCACCAACCTGGAGGTGTGGGTATCCTTGATGAATATGGATACACCCCTCCTTTTGTGGTGTGGTCCGGGTTTTGGGGCCGAACGCATGATATGAGGTAAAACCTGATAGTGCCGGGTGCTCTCAGGAGCTTTGAACCAGGTTTCAGTCACAGCACAGACATCGATGTTCTCCATACTGAGAAGGGCCTCGAGAGCATGCATTTTGAGATTTAGACTTCTGGCATTGAGCAGCATTACCCTTAGTTTCTTCCCATTTTTGTTTTCTAGGGTGGTAGGTTTAGAATTTGAGCCTTGCCTAAAAAAGGCACTATGGTGGTGGCAAGAGCCTTAGCCAATATCCGGAATCCCAGGGGTGACAGGTGCAAGCCGTCCCTTGCAAAGCAGCGTGGCTTGTCAAGCATGTCATCCCAGGCAGACAGACACTGGATCCCTTTGAATGACACCAGAAATTAAGCCAATTGTTAAAGCTGATCATCTTGTCTCTATGTTGTGGCATCATTCTTGGTGAAGGAAGGATACTGCTCAGGGTCAGGGTCATACCTGCCTGGGCTACATAATCAGAGAGCTCCTCTATGTCTCTTTTCATGTAGTCCAGGGAGGTACATCTCAGGTCATTCACACCAGCATGGACAATGACTGTGTCATATTTGTACTTGCTGTGGAGTGACCCGAGTGCTTGTGTTATGTGGTGGTTCTAGCGCCCGATAGGCAGCTTACTGTGACTCTCCTTGCTCAGCCTGGTGAGTGGGACGTCAGTGTCTGACTATGGAGTCACCTATGACAAGTATGTTTGGTGTTGTATTTGGCCTTAAGGGCTGTGACTGCTTTGCACACTGATTTTGTGGTTTATGTGTTGCCTGTGGTGTGTCATGAGGTGGCAGTTGCTTGGATGCCTGCTTTGGAGGCCTCTGCTGTTTAGGTAAATTTTTGCTCAGAGCCTCCGAGTATGACTTTGTGTGTTTATGTGTTTGATTCATTGTTGTGATAGCTTTATGTGAGACTGGTTTTGTGGTGTGTGTAGTTGCCTTCTCTTCCTGTCTGGTCTTGCCAGTCCTGAGTTGAGAGAGCTCAGCCTCCAGTTTGGCTAAATAGCTGCATCTCTCGCAAGTATTTGTGTTATGTGGGAGGAGGAGAGGGTTGTCAGTGTACATGAGGCAATTGTAACATTGCCTCAATATTCCCAAATTCACCAACTGGACAGGAGAGGACGCCAGCATCTGGCCCTTCGACATGCTAGAGAAATTTAGAAGTTAGAGGTGTAACTGAATAAGAGAGGACTTAGTAAGGAAGTGGGTACTCCTGGGGGGGGGGGGTTTGCTAGTAAGGGACTTTGTATAATACAGAAGTTCTAAACCTGAAAAGAAGATGCTTTTAAGACAAGTAAAAGCTTTTAGGAACAAGTGCTGCGCTTTTTAGTTAAGGGATATACTGTTTAGATTACTAGTAGAGCAGTTCTAAGGGAAAAAATGAAGAACAGACTTTATGGAGCCAGAAAAAGTTTAACCTTGTTAAACCGGCGCTGCCCGATGCTGCTCTAGTGGCAACTCCGCGCTAAATTGCGCTAAAGCACTCTAAAGCATGCTTGATAGCAGGGGCTGGAAAGAGCCAGGAATTGACCCAAAACAGCCAATAAAACTGCAGTTTCAAGTCAGTAACCACTCCCATGGGGGGCAGGGAAGCAGCTCAATGTTTATCACTGCCACTGATC
Organism: Protopterus annectens; assembly: GCF_019279795.1. Classification (NCBI taxonomy): domain Eukaryota; kingdom Metazoa; phylum Chordata; order Ceratodontiformes; family Protopteridae; genus Protopterus; species Protopterus annectens. Next base: position 374,280,212 of record NC_056726.1, on the reverse strand, counting down.
AACAGAGAGACTTTCCTTTAGCCCAAGCAAAAATGGCCTCACAGAAACTTACAAAACAGTTCAAGAACAGCAAGCCTGTAACTTGAACTTTTTTAAATCTCAGAAAAGTGGGAAAAAAGCAAGATTTTTGTTTTTGTTTTTGTTTTTTCAGAGATAGCAGAGGTTCAGAAGTAATATCAAGTTATAACAGTGCAGTAAATGACCCCACACAAGAGTGCTAGGTCAAAGACAGAAAATATGCAGGTTTTGAGAAAAAAACGATTTTAAAATTAAGTGCAAACAGGAAATTCAGTATACAGCTTTTGGCTGTGCTCTAAGTACAGCTACTAATGCAGAAATCAAGTTTAACTAGCCAGATAATGCTCAAACTAGGCAGCTATGCAGAAAAACTTATCAAATAAACAGAGGAAAAATACTTAAAATCTCAAAAGTGGATCCTTTCTTCTCTCAGCATTTTCTCCTCTTGGTGGGTGCTTCACCAACAGCCAATAAGCCTGAAAAGAAGCCAAAACCACGAGGCAACTAGGTTTTAAGAGAGGAAGATGAAGGAGTTTTGGAAATTACCCCTTTTGGCCAATAAAACTACAGTTTCAAGTCAGTAACCACTCCCACGGGGGGTAGGGAAGCAGCTCAATGTTTATCACTGCCACTGATCAACAGAGAGACTTTCCTTTAGCCCAAGCAAAAATGGCCTCACAGAAACTTACAAAACAGTTCAAGAACAGCAAGCCTGTAACTTGAACTTTTTTAAATCTCAGAAAAGTGGGAAAAAAGCAAGATTTTTTTGTTTTTGTTTTTGTTTTTGTTTTTTCAGAGATAGCAGAGGTTCACAAGTAATATCAAGTTATAACAGTGCAGTAAATGACCCCATACAAGAGTGCTAGGTCAAAGACAGAAAATATGCAGGTTTTGAGAAAAAAACGATTTTAAAATTAAGTGCAAACAGGAAATTCAGTATACAGCTTTTGGTTGTGCTCTAAATACAGCTACTAATGCAGAAATCAAGTTTAACAAGCCAGAAAATGCTCAAACTTGGCAGCTATGCAGAAAAACTTATCAAATAAACAGAGGAAAAATACTTAAAATCTCAAAAGTGGCTCCTTTCTTCTTTCAGCATTTTCTCCTCTTGGTGGGTGCTTCACCAACAGCCAACAAGCCTGAAAAGATGCCAAAACCATGAGGCAACTAGGTTTTAAGAGAGGAAGATGAAGGAGTTTTGGAAATGACCCCTTTTGGCCAATAAAACTGCAGTTTCAAGTCAGTAACCACTCCCACGGGGGGCAGGGAAGCAGCTCAATGTTTATCACTGCCACTGATCAACAGAGAGACTTTCCTTTAGCCCAAGCAAAAATGGACTCACAGAAACTTACAAAACAGTTCAAGAACAGCAAGCCTGTAACTTGAACTTTTCTAAATCTCAGAAAAGTGGGAAAAAAGCAAGATTTTTTTGTTTTTGTTTTTCAGAGATAGCAGAGGTTCACAAGTAATATCAAGTTATAACAGTGCAGTAAATGACCCCACACAAGAGTGCTAGGTCAAAGACAGAAAATATGCAGGTTTTGAGAAAAAAACGATTTTAAAATTAAGTGCAAACAGAAAATTCAGTATACAGCTTTTGGTTGTGCTCTAAATACAGCTACTAATGCAGAAATCAAGTTTAACAAGCCAGAAAATGCTCAAACTAGGCAGCTATGCACAAAAACTTATCAAATAAACAGAGGAAAAATACTTAAAATCTCAAAAGTGGCTCCTTTCTTCTCTCAGCATTTTCTCCTCTTGGTGGGTGCTTCACCAACAGCCAACAAGCCTGACAAGTATATTTAAGTTGCAGGGGGAGAGGGGAGTGCAGGGGCTTAACCCCCTGCAAAAACATGGTTTTAGTAGTTGTCATTTTTTATTTTCTTTTATTTCTTAACTTCTAGATTTCAGAATCTCGAGATTCTGAGTTCAATATTCTGCATCTCGAGATTCTGATCTTTCAAAATTAAGAAGTGGACCCGTGAGTATACATGACATTGTCAAAACACTCAAATGTTGAAATCACATCTGTAACTTCAGCACACAGAAATAGAAATAAACATTGATAAGCACTGCACATTTATTTTTTTTTATCTCTCTATATATGTACATATAGGTATACATATCATTAAAACATACAAATGTTGAAGTCACATCTGTAATGTTAACACAAAGAAACAGAAAAAAAACATTGGTAAGGCACTGTGCATGACATAATAACAGAGCATGAAACTTCAATATCTATCTATCTATATATATATATATATATATATATATATATATATATATATATATATATATATATGTTTACTATCAAAACTTTGGATGGCATTCACACAAAGTGGGAATGGTCGGAAGGCTAATTCCAAGTTCACTGAAGGTCAAACCAAAAATCATCAACTCCACAACAGCAAATACTAGTGTGCATTTGACGTTGTGAGGTCGACATTCTACCTGGATATACAGTGGGGAATCAGGAAATGTACCCATTTCCTCACTGTAGTGCAATCTCCGAGTTTGTATATATAGTTAGCAGGGGGGTGGGGGGCTTGCCTCCCTGCAAAACATTAGTTGGAAGTGACTGGAAGGCAAAGTACTCTGGGGTAATGTCGACTTTGTCAAACAGGGATGGGTTGACTTTACCAGTTCTGTTATTTTTGCCGTTTTGATGTTTTTACTTTCAATAATTTTTTTCAATGACATGATCACTCGACAAAATCCATGTCAGGATTTTGATAGTAAACCTATATATATATATATATATATATATATATATATATATATATATATATATATATATATATATATATATATATATATATATATATATATATATATATATATATATATATATATATATATATATATATATATATATATATATATATATATATATCTATATATATATACAAAATTATATATGTGTGTGCATGTATACTTTATAGCCTACATTTAAATTGTTTGCTGCCAATGCTAATTTTCACAAAGAGGTTAGTGCATACTGAAAAGAGTTATATAAAAATTAATTATGACTAACTAATTTGATGAACATGTTATTTGTAAGCAGTTGCCACCCTGTGCCAATGTATTAATGATCACAGCACTCCATCCCTAGGTAAAGATGGCTTTTTATTTAGGTATCAGTACAGAATTAGAGTTTAATATATTGGCAAAAAGACTTTCCTCATGTATAGCCACATTGAAATGTCCAGATTTGGTGACATTTTTGAAGGCTAAAACCAGTACAGTTACCTGCATACTTTATTTGAACTAAGGGAGCTACAGAAAGACACCAAAAGGCTTTTTTGCATGGCTCTGCTGAACATTGAAAATACTTTTGGTACTCTTGAATTGTCCTTTTATAGGTTCATAGGTTCATAGGTTGGTACTAGGCTATCGGCCCTAGGGCCTATACAAGCCTAGCCATAACAATTCCCTGGCTATTTCTTCCCACAATATTTACTTCCCTGGACCCCTGTCTAGCAGGGCAACTGACGTGATCAATTGTTAAAAGCCTTTGGAGTTAGTGAAAATGTCTGTACTTTTAATCAAGCTGCTATACTCTTATTCTAAAACCAAAACAAAAACAACAACAAAAAGAATAATAAATACCCAAAGTGTTTTCATTCTATTTTTGATGCAAACTGAGCCCCTGGCTGTTAGCCATAGAAAAGACAAGCTTGGAAGTGCTATCTGATGCAGTGTTCCCAATTCCGATGGAATCTGCATACTGAAAAAAAATTGCAGGAATTTCAGCATTAAAGCTGAGATATAGATCAAAACAAAACTGCTACCCTTTAGGAAAAAAGGCAGTCTCTGCATCTCCATAAAAATCTGGTGGCAGGAATCATAAGTCAGCTTATTTAGTCATATACCAGCTCTGTGCCATGGACAGATCATGTTGTATCTTCATTCTGAATGGGTCAGCAGTGGGGAATGAGTGTAAAGTAGCTGACATGGGCTTTACCATTTCAGGGGGAGGGCTTGGTACAGCTCAATAGCAAAAGCACTATTTTGTGAAATGCCTGACATGGCATTCAATCACACTGGTACTAGGCAAGCATGAATGCAGAAAAGTAGCATGTGTATGCTAACTGAATTGTGTAAGCATGTGGAAGCATGCACCTCCTACATAATCCGCATAACAGGGAACTGCACTGTGCTAGCCAACCAAAAGAAAGGGGAATACAGGAACAAAAACAAACAAAAGTCTGGGGTCCTTACCAGTGATAGTCACTTGGAACCTGACCTGTTTCCCCAGCCTGTATAGCTACATGGTAAGCCAATGAAAGGCAGTTCTCCAGAAGGAGACATGACCCAAAACAGTGATACTGAGTCCTACATAATTCAGATAGGACAGAGAACAAATGTGTCAATAGAGGAGCGAATTTAATGATTAATAGCCATCAGGGCTGAGGGTAAAAAAAAAAAAGCTTTTTAACAACACTTTACCGGCAAAAAATGTACACATCAGAATGCCGGAGTTTATTCTCAAAACTATATATTCTCTCAAGCACATGGAATATAATAATATTTTATTTTATGGGCCATTTCAGAGCTGTTAACATGATATCAGAACCACACATGCTTCATCAATTAATGTGCATTCTACCAAGTTATTATAACAAACTCAACAAATGTTCACAAAGTTTATATGGGGAAATCCCCAAGAGGTAGTAGGGATATAAAAAATGGTACATGTTGCCAGTAACTCAGAACTAACAGTTATCTCTTATATATAAGTTAGTGAAAGGAACATTCAAAAGACAATAAGCATTATCAGGTTATACCTGGCAATCACATTAGATCAAGATTATAGCAATTGGAAATAGAAGGAAAGTGGAGCCAGTTAAATGTTAATGGAAGATTTCAAGAGTCAAACAGCAGCATAAGATGAGAAATGTTTGTAAAAAGTACACATCATGAAGATCTATAGCACAGCGTTATGGTCAACATTCAGAACAGGCAGATATTCCAGAAGGCATTGGGCCAGATTCCAAAAGAAAGTTGTATACAGAGCAGTGTGCTGAAGGAAAACGGCAAACTAAGGGTGGACATAATTCTAAGAACCACCAAATGTTAAGTGCATATACTAATTAGTATGGAGTAGGTAACTATAGACCCCATGAACTTGCACCCAATTCCAAGACAGAACAAGTGCTTCTGACAACAAAAAATGCAACAACTGACTACAACAATACTTTGCATCAAGCTTTCAACAGGGGATGCACTTGTCGAACTTTACCATTGAAAACTTTTATAACACTCAATCCCCCCCCATTATTCATGGCACAGAGGACTACATTAACAGTGGCCATTGCTCAGTTGTCATGTAGTATGCTTTGCAGATGGCCCCATCCTTAACCTAAAGGCAACACCCCCAGTAGTATTCATGCCGCTATTATATGGAGGAAAAGTGACCTAAGGTTCACTGTCCAAGAAGGTGACATTCTTGAGGAGCTGCTAACAGCTTGGTATGCATATTTGTGCATGATTAATGCACAAACTGATACTGTGAAGCATTCCATTTAATGTGCTACTCACTAATACCAACAGGAGTCTGTGTTTATCCACTGGAACTTTGGCTCATGATACCATTCAGAGCTCTATCTATGTCTGGACACATGTAGCATCACAACTATGCTTGATGTGTTTCTCCCTTACATTGTTCACATTTGCAGGCATTCAGTCACATTGTCATGTGCCATGTTACAGGTGCATTTCTGATTCATAGGATTGTGTGCCTGTGTCTAAATTGAGAACCGTTGGGTTATAGCAGTACTAAATGGGTGTTCACTGTTGCACAGCTCTATTGTGGGTGTAATATTATTCTGACACACTTCTAGATATTTGTATACATTGGTCATGGGTTACATTACAACCACATTTTGAGTGTAGGTTGTACCTGTTTACATTTATCACACAATGGTGCCACTTTTCAGCATTAGGCATTCATACAAAGCACATAAGGATACTATATCCTCCTCTTGCAATTATCAACTATGTATGCTGTATGTGTGCTAATCCACACTGTGCTGGAACATAGGTTTGTGCAGAAGCATCCTTTAATTTCCTATTCACATGTGTGCATCATACACCTATATCTGTTTTACAGCTGGTTTACCTGTCATAATGGGTTAGCATTCCATTATGTATGGATTATACATTACTAGTGTTTTTCATTTTTGAATGCATTTATGTTCTGGACAGGGTTTATGTTGTACATGACTGTGTTATTTGTCTAATGTAAACACACATATGCCTTATATGTTGTTGCATTCTCATGTGACATATGTTTACCATTTTTTGCTGCACATAGGCAGAACTATTACGTTGATTTTCAGCAGTATTTTGAACTTGTGCTGCATTAATGGGATCATGCATGTGTGTTGCTTTGCTGCAGACATCACCATAATACTTATTTACTGTAAGCCTGCTTCACAATGGAAGTTGTACATTATATGAGGGGTCTGTATGAGACCACTGTCATGCTTACATTGTCATATTGTTGTTTATGTGATACACATATGCATGGCATATATCTATGATGGCGTGATGTATGACTACACATCTTTGTGACAGTAGCATGAGTGGCCTGTGACAGTACTGCACTGTAGGGGTAGTTTGCCTGTCTGTATGTCACTGACACTTGTGTTTATCACACCTAAGTAAATGTTGACACGTGTAAATTCTACACTTGCGTGGGGATCATATCTCATTTGGCCTCAGAGTACATAGTCCTGATTTTGTTGTGGTGTGGTATATATGAGTTATTGCATTTGTGATGTAGTGCTACTATGGCTGTGGCCAATGTGTGCCCACATCACCATGAATAAAATACACAGAGGCATACCACTGTGTATGCCATTGTAGAACATGTGATTATAGCATGTCAGGAATGAACATGGTGTATGTGCTGCATGCATGACAGTTATTTACAAATGGCAAACTTGTCCTCATTCATTACAGTAGCAGGACTGTGAGATTTACTATCCCTAGGCTGTGACATGCCTCTTAAGCATTTTGCTGCTCATGTGACAGCAACACAGCCATTTCTCCTCATCTGTGAATGCTGGGCTGTTATGTGACTTAATGTAGAGATATTAACTTCAGTACTGTATTGTTGGCAGTTCTATCCTGATGTCTGCTTCTGTGAGACATTTGTGTGGATATTTGTGTCTTGTGGATTACTTTGTAATTTCTGTTAATTTAGGGCAGGGTTACATACATATGTGAATTTATCATGTGTTGCCCTTTTTGTGCAAGCGATGCTCCCTGTCCCATGTGTACAGTCATTCCTGATCCCTTTATGAGGGGGTAACATAGCTGACAATATCATAGCAATGCTGCTGTGTGTATTGATGTATTTTTGCATGGCCAGCAATGCTTAGGCTGCATCTCTACCCCATTTGTTAGCTTTCAGTGATGTCACCTTTGAAGTCTGTATGTTTATTGTCTGCATCCCACATAGTGCCGCTTTTGTATGACACCTAATGTTTTCTGTTCTGTGGTGTGATTTCTGCTACATGTTTTTTTTCCCAGCCCTTTATCCTCTTCCATTTCCAACACTCACCAATCCTTTTTTTTCTTAAAAAAATAAAAAAGTGACTCTTCCCACCAAAAAATACGCATATCCCTCTTTTCCTCACATAACCTTTCTTTGTCTTCTTCCATCAAGTGTGTCCCTCTTCTTTGGCCTCACCCACATTCTTCTATCCTATCTCTCCCATTTCTTGGGGTGTATTCTCCTCACCCACATTCTTCTGTCCTATCTCCCCATTCCTTGGGGTGTATACCCCTCATCCACATTCTTTTGTCCTATATCCCCTATTCCTTGGGTTATATGCCCCCATTCCACATTCCTCTGTCCTATTTCCCTCATTCCTTGGGATGTATGCATTATATGTGTTAAAGTCATATTTTCCACTCCTAACTGCAGGTTTTAGATAAGCAGTTGCTGTGATGGTGGTGATGTGGCATTGTAAGCTATATAGCTGTAATATATATATATATATATATATATATATATATATATATATATATATATATATATTCACTTTTTATTGGATTATGAAAGAGTCCGCAAAAGTACAGTTCTTACACAGACTTTTATTGTTGCCTCTTTATGCATTACAAACTTACAGCTTCACTGTAATCGAATATAAGACACTTCACTGAACAAAATATTTTTTCTTTCCTTTTTTTTAAACATCCCATAAATTCCAATGGAGTGCACAGCATTACGAAACATACAATACTTTGTTTTTGCTGAATAAAGTGTTACATTCTTACACCAGTATTGTTTGTTTTATTAGTGTTTTTCACTCATACATCTCAACTGTCCAGATTTTCTCAGAATGTCCAGATTTTCCCTCATATTTTAGTTTGCTCCTCATAAAATGTGTAGATTTCTGACAAACCCTGGAAGGTTGAAATCACTAAATAATGAAATACGTTTGAGTTTAAGATTACATACCATTCATAATATGCATACTAGATCTCCCACCCCTTTACAGCTTCCTTGTGAGAAGAAATACAAGACTTAAAATCTCACCTGCAGGGAAACTGTTAGTTTCAATAATCTTCCTGGTGTACCAGGCAAGTTTATGTGTAGCGAAACACTTTAGTGCTTATTTCACTAGTGGCATGCTCACTAACTCAGACAAATATTGTTTGACACCCCTACCCCTGAATATTCTTCCTCCATTCCTCTTCTCTCTTTTTAGCAACTGTTAACACCAAGACCTGTATAGCTGTACAACTGTACAGAACTAATAAGCAGCAAGTGTTAGGTTGCTATTATCTACGTAAGTTACTTACTTCAAGGAACAGCCTACTCTTAACTGTTCCACTGTCTTGTGGCACATTTTGCTAACTGATTGTTCCTACAGTGGTCTGGCAAGCTTCCTCAAAGTTTCTGCCCCTCCGTTTGCCCTCACTTCACTTGGGCTCACTCAGCTCCACTACCCTACCCCCATTCCCACACACCCAACATTAATTACCTTTGTAACTAACCATCTTAACCCCACTCTTCCTGATCTCCCACTTCCTGTACTGCCCAACCAATTACAATCTGCCCCTCTTAAAATAACCCCTCCCACCTCTCGACTCACTAAACCTAACTCCTCCTACCCTTACTGACTGCTCTAATCCTCCTGCTTTAGCTGACTATTACCATACACTTTCTCTCTGTCAAACATCTAATCCTTTTGTATTCTCATCATCCCCCAGTATGTTTTCCCTCTTTTCTTACCCTTCCTTCTTCTTCTCTAAGCAACCTCACTTCCTACCACATTCAGCTAAACCTACTCCCCTCTTCTCCCACCTCGTCTCATAAGTCAGATAACCAGATGTATGTGATGTCATTCTGTAGTCTCAGAGCAGTCTTTTTTTGAAACCTGACAAAGAAGGATCACTCACCCACTTCATCTTGCCTTGTTTAGTAAGTAACCAGGGAATAGTAATTCTTTAGATCAATCAGGAAAATATAGGAAGATTAGTTAAGTACTTGTTTTTCTGTATCTGTGTGAATTTTTCCATCTGTGTTATTTTTAATATTTCCTGTTCTAAAACTCTGGTGTTTATTGTAAATAGATATTTAGTATTTTTTGTGTTCTTTTATTATTTATTATTAAATATATTTACACTTTTCATTGTGGCTGGTCATTTAGAGAATATTTTAAACTTTGAGAGTACTTATATTTATTTGGTGACACTGTGGCCACTCCTGGAAGCCATGCAGCATTGGTGAAGTACTACAATTTATATTAGTATAATTGGGTAACCTTGTAAGATCCTTAGAGTATCTGGCTTTGGAATGTTCTGGTGGTGGTGTACTACCTTATAGTCTAAGTATAGCTGGTAAATCTGTGCCAGCCTTTCGTGTGTGTGTGTGTGTGTGTGTGTGTGTGTGTGTGTGTGTGTGTGTGTGTGTCTGTGTGAAAATCAAATCTCAAAAAGTGGGTATGTGTGAAAATCAAATCTCAAAAAGTGTGTGTGTGGGTCAGCTACTTGGAACAGGGACACAGAGCACTATTTTCAAAGAGAGGGTGGTGACAGCTGTGTCAGTGGGGAGTCTTATTTGGGGCCTGAAGAGAGAGAGGGAAACCCAGCCCAAGACTGAGTATGTTCCCTGTGTGCTCTTAAGGGAAACTGTGCTTGGTGCAGAGAGCTGCATCTGGAAATAGTGTATGTATGTATTTTTTTTGTTCCAAGTAAACATCCATCACTGGTGTCAGTGGTGAGGATTGAGGCTCCTTGATTACTAGCCCAGACCAGGGACATCACAGGTACAATTTAAAGGAATTTATTTGTATCATCATTACGTGGACTTAATAGACAAGATCTCAATCCCGTAGCCTAGTGCTGCTGATTTTTTAAAGAAAATGCTTTCCAACTACACATGTGAGACTTGAAACAGTGATCATAAGATATTGAAAAACGGAGATTGATTCTATCCAAATAGCTAATTCCACAGATACACTTTAACATGATTAAAGTGTGTTTGAAGAGGAGTTTTTTTATGATGTAGCCAAAGAGTATCTTAATGATATTTGTCTAATCTCAGTCACGTGTAGGGTAAACTGGGAGTCCAACTTTTTCCTTTTGTGGACATTTTCCAAGCAGTTAGCAGATGACCCAGTTTGTCTTTTACTTATAGTGCAAGCTGTAGGTCCTACTTATAGGGATTATGCAGACCCATTGCATTCTTAATCTTTTGGGAATCTAATACCATGGTGGGAATGGACAGCATGTTTAAGTCAGGTTTTAATTAAAGTCTATGAAATTAGTATTGATTCAGTCTTTGATTTTAGCCAAAGGTGGTATTCCCAGCACCATAATGTGCCCAGAACTGACACCTTCTGCAATTCATATGGAGTTACATGTATTGGTAGCATATCACGAATGCTGGAAGCAGGACACGTGTACCCAAAATCTAAAGGTATTACTCATAACCATGGCAACGACAGGAGGGACAACGTAACTGGTAATCTTGATGAACTAGATGAGATCACTTCCCTTTTAGAATACGATGGTTTTAGGCAACATGAATATGGAAGCTCTGTAGACGAAGAGGGGCCCAGGAGGTCTAAAAGGATAAGGGGTCAAAATCTACCCAATGAAGAAATTGATTACGAGCACACGGGTGCACGTCCTAGGAGGAAGCCTGAAAATAAGAAAGTAAACCATCAAAAAAACAGCTGGAGGACGCGCAAGTAGCCAATGGCGTCCTACTCCATGAGGTTTTGGGTAAAGGAACTGTTATTAAAACATCAGGTAACAATTTCACATGTTTACGTACGAATGTTACACCTGGTTACGAGTCAAGTAGTAAAGTTATTCCTTTGGTTAGTCCTAATGAACTTGACTTTAATCGTAAGGACATTGGTATAGTAGTAACAGGTGGAGTTAAGGTCTCTGCTGAAATTAACAGTATATCTTTTATTGATCCATATCTGACGAATATGGAAGACAGTGACTTTATGGTAATGATGGAAAATACGGACAATTGCGATCATAACACAAATAATGATACATTATGCGACGTAACGCTACACAGTTACGACGGCCAAGACCATGACTTTTGTGAAACGCACAACGGCGCTGTTGTGTGTGTAAACAGTTATTTGAACTTGAGCAATGACTCTTCAAAGATATTAGAGGGGAATCATTGTATTTTGGACAATTCCACTTTGGCAAAAGTATTTAACGTTGGTAATTCTGTAGAAAAGGATGGTGATTGTTACTTATTTGGTAAACCGACTATTGTAGTTAATGACAAAAAGGATTTTAAGTTATACAATTGCACTCATACTGTTTTCAACAGCGACTGTGTTAACTTATTTTCAAAGGGTTTTAGTTTTGTACCCTGCAGAAAAGGGAACTTGGTAAACACCATACTTGATCTAAAACTTTTTACGCGTAAATTAAATTTAAAATATTATTCCAAAACAACCCATGTGACATTAATATTAATATAGAACAGGGGAGATTATCTAAACCTAGTATATATAATCCACCGATGAATGATAAAGTGGCTATATTTGAAAAGTCACCGAGAATGATATTAGGGATTTCTTTAATAAATATAATGCAAATTTAAATAAAAATATGACCAACAAAGAGCAATTAATACTTAAAAATATTATGTCCATTAAAAACATTAGGATAATGAAAGCCGATAAGGGTAGTGGAGTGGTCATAGTGGACAATCATGATTATATTTCTTATATGAATGTCATGTTACTAGGAGATGCTTATGAAGAGGTTAGTAGAAATGAAATAAACATAGCATATAAAAAAATTGATTTGTTACTTAATGACATGTTATATCAAGGTGAACTTGATGAATTTGATTGGCATTTTTTACATAATGAATACCCTGTCATTAGTGGGATCTTTGGAATCCCAAAAATACATAAAGGGTTGGATAATCTACAATTCAGACCCATTGTAGATAGTAAACGAAGCAAAACTCATTTTATTAGTCAATATTTGGATTACCATCTCAAAATGGGGATAGGAACCTTCCCTTATATTCTTAAGGATTCTTGGGACTTTTTGGATAAAATTAGCACAATAGAGTTCAACTTAGGGGATACATTTGTCACTATGGACGTATGCAATCTTTTTACGGTAATACCCCACGACACGGGTCTTGAATGGTTGGAAGAGCAGCTGTTTTATACTAATTTATATGACCAAAATAAAACTAATGTGTTAACAAAATTAATGGAAACTGTACTGAAAAATAATTATCTGTATTGTGAAGGTGCTTACTATCGACAAGTGAGTGGGGTGGCCATGGGGGCAGCATGTGCCCCCATGTTTGCAAACTTCATAATGACCTATTGGGAGTTAAATTATTTGTTTAATACTCAGTTTTACGCACATATTAAATTCTATGTGCGATTTTTGGATGATTTATTTATCATATGGAATGGACAACAATCAGAGTTGAATGCATTTTTGGAATATATAAACAATAGTGTATGGTTTCTTCAGTTTACACATGAAACAAGTAAAGAAAGTATCACTTATTTGGATATAAAGTTAACACATGATAAAGTTAACAACGTAGTAAAATCTAATATATATAGAAAATCCACCTTTTCTAATTCTTACTTGCATTTTGATAGCTGGCACCTTGACCATCAGAAAAAGGCAGTTGTAAAGGGACAGATGGTCAGGGCTGCCAGAATGGTCAGTGATGAGGTGGATTTTGTTAACGAAATACAATTCATTTTGTCTTTATTTGTTAATAGGGGCTATCCTGAAAAATTATGTACTAGTATTTCAGATGAAGTGAAAAACAAAAGACAAAATGGATTTTACAAAGCCATTTTGAATGGCAATCATAGTATTGTTATGGGTGGAAGTAACATTAACATTAATAGACGTTACAATTCCAATACAATACCTTTTTACATTACTACATTTAATGATATATCACATGTTATCAAAACTATTATTAAGAAGAATTGGAATTTAATAAGCTTGGATAACACCTTGGGTACTTTTTTCCAAGGGAACATTACATATATTTATAGAAAAGACACGTCATTTAAGGAAATGTTTGAAAACGTAAGTACATGTGGAACTAGTAAATCCAATAAACAGATTGGGAATTACAAATGTGGCAGGTGTTCCACTTGTGTACATATTGTTAACACTGGTACAAGTGTCACAGTTAACAAACACATTATCAAGATTCATGAACACATTAATTGTTATCACGATTAATGTTATATACATCGCAATTTGTCAACACTGTAATGCTCTTTATGTTGGTAAAACCAGTAGACACTTGAGGGATCGAATAAGGGAACACCTGTTGGATATTAAAAATGTCAAGCTTACTAATGCATTAGCTAGACACATAGTACAATACAAAAATCACCAATTCAAGTTTTTTGGTGTGTCCCACTTAATGAATGATCCACAGGGTAAAATTAATAAATACAATCTGGATATATTAGAATTAAGGATGCAGATTTTATTAAATGCTCACCAATATCCAGGGTTGAATGAATTTGTTAGTATAAAACCTATTTTAAGACTTAATAACATAAAAGGGAAGTAGCATCATACATAATGTTATTTAATGTTTTTTATATATATATTTAGATGAAACTTAGGTTTATACAATAACATATATATCTATTCTTAATTTAACATTTTTATCAATTCGGTATAATTATATGAGATACAATATTCATTATTATTGTTCAAAAATTTTCATTTTTCATTTTTTACACACACGTTATATTTACATGTGATGTATAGTATACAATGAAGTTTTATTGTTGGAGTATTTTAATCAATGCATATATATATATATTTTCATATATATTTACATAGTTCATTTGTTTAATTTATTTACACACTTTCATTAACTAAGCTTCATATATGGATTTATGGTAGTGAAGTGATTATGTGTACATTTATAAAACATTTCATTATTATATAGTTTCATATACATTATTATCTTATTGTTATGGATGGATGGCTGAGTTAATTAATAATTTATTTAAATTATTTTACAAGACATATTATATATAGAACATGTATTTATTTTTAGGATATATATATTTTTTTATTTTATATATTTTATATATATTGTTAATATGAGCACATATATATATATATATATATATATATATATATATATTTTTATATTTAGATTAGATAAGATTAGATTTAAATATACAATTTTAAGCATTCATTGATTAATTGAATAATTGTGTTGGGTATATTTAAGCGGCTTGATCTGTGTTGTAACTTGTTTTCTGAGGAAGTCCGTGGAGACCTGATCTAAACCTAGGTCGACGCAAGTTATGTATTGTCTGTTTTCCTTGATGAAATAAACTACAAGTTAGCAGCGTTCATTGACCTTGGATTTATTCGTGGTTCGTCACGATATTAATCTTGATATCATTCGTGGGCATTTATAGTCTTCAGCAACCTTCACCACGACTGTGTGCCTTTCCTTTTGGTTCGTTATTATTAAATATATTTACACTTTTCATTGTGGCTGGTCATTTAGAGAATATTTTAAACTTTGAGAGTACTTATATTTATTTGGTGACACTGTGGCCACTCCTGGAAGCCATGCAGCATTGGTGAAGTACTACAATTTATATTAGTATAATTGGGTAACCTTGTAAGATCCTTAGAGTATCTGGCTTTGGAATGTTCTGGTGGTGGTGTACTACGTTATAGTCTAAGTATAGCTGGTAAATCTGTGTCAGCCTTTCCTGTGTGTGTGTGTGTGTGTGTGTGTGTGTGTGTGTGTGTGTGTGTGTGTGTGTGTGTGTGTGTGTGTGTGAAAATCAAATCTCAAAAAGTGGGTATGTGTGAAAATCAAATCTCAAAAGTGTGTGTGTGGGTCAGCTACTTGGAACAGGGACACAGAGCACTGTTTTCAAAGAGAGGGTGGTGACAGCTGTGTCAGTGGGGAGTCTTATTTGGGGCCTGAAGAGAGAGAGGGAAACCCAGCCCAAGACTGAGTATGTTCCCTGTGTGCTCTTAAGGGAAACTGTGCTTGGTGCAGAGAGCTGCATCTGGAAATAGTGTATGTATGTATTTTTTTTGTTCCAAGTAAACGTCCATCACTGGTGTCAATGGTGAGGATTGAGGCTCCTTGATTACTAGCTCAGACCAGGGACATCACAGGTACAATTTAAAGGAATTTATTTGTATCATCATTACGTGGACTTAATAGACAAGATCTCAATCCCGTAGCCTAGTGCTGCTGATTTTTTAAAGAAAATGCTTTCCAACTACACATGTGAGACTTGAAATAGTGATCATAAGATATTGAAAAACGGAGATTAATTCTATCCAAAGAACATGATTAAAGTGTGTTTGAAGAGGAGTTTTTTTATGCTGTAGCCAAAGAGTATCTTAATGATATTTGTCTAATCTCAGTAACGTGTAGGGTAAACTGGGAGTCCAACTTTTTCCTTTTGTGGACATTTTCCAAGCAGTTAGCAGATGACCCAGTTTGTCTTTTACTTATAGTTTAAGCTGTAGGTCCTACTTATAGGGATTATGCAGACCCATTGCATTCTTAATCTTTTGGGAATCTAATACCATGGTGGGAATGGACAGCATGTTTAAGTCAGGTTTTAATTAAAGTCTATGAAATTAGTATTGATTCAGTCTTTGATTTTAGCCAAAGGTGGTATTCCCAGCACCATAATGTGCCCAGAACTGACACCTTCTGCAATTCATATGGAGTTACATGTATTGGTAGCATATCACGAATGCTGGAAGCAGGACACGTGTACCCAAAATCTAAAGGTATTACTCATAACCATGGCAACGACAGGAGGGACAACGTAACTGGTAATCTTGATGAACTAGATGAGATCACTTCCCTTTTAGAATACGATGGTTTTAGGCAACATGAATATGGAAGCTCTGTAGACGAAGAGGGGCCCAGGAGGTCTAAAAGGATAAGGGGTCAAAATCTACCCAATGAAGAAATTGATTACGAGCACACGGGTGCACGTCCTAGGAGGAAGGAAGCCTGAAAATAAGAAAGTA
This sequence comes from Protopterus annectens, assembly GCF_019279795.1. NCBI lineage: Eukaryota > Metazoa > Chordata > Ceratodontiformes > Protopteridae > Protopterus > Protopterus annectens. The sequence goes on along the minus strand of NC_056726.1, from coordinate 374,263,643 downwards.
AACCATCAAAAAAACAGCTGGAGGACGCGCAAGTAGCCAATGGCGTCCTACTCCATGAGGTTTTGGGTAAAGGAACTGTTATTAAAACATCAGGTAACAATTTCACATGTTTACGTACGAATGTTACACCTGGTTACGAGTCAAGTAGTAAAGTTATTCCTTTGGTTAGTCCTAATGAACTTGACTTTAATCGTAAGGACATTGGTATAGTAGTAACAGGTGGAGTTAAGGTCTCTGCTGAAATTAACAGTATATCTTTATTGATCCATATCTGACGAATATGGAGACAATGACTTTATGGTAATGATGGAAAATATGGACAATTGCGATCATTATACAAATAACGATACATTATGCGACGTAACGCTACACAGTTACGACGGCCAAGACCATGACTTTTGTGAAACGCACAACGGCGCTGTTGTGTGTGTAAACAGTTATTTGAACTTGAGCAATGACTCTTCAAAGATATTAGAGGGGAATCATTGTATTTTGGACAATTCCACTTTGGCAAAAGTATTTAACGTTGGTAATTCTGTAGAAAAGGATGGTGATTGTTACTTATTTGGTAAACCGACTATTGTAGTTAATGACAAAAAGGATTTTAAGTTATACAATTGCACTCATACTGTTTTCAACAGCGACTGTGTTAACTTATTTTCAAAGGGTTTTAGTTTTGTACCCTGCAGAAAAGGGAACTTGGTAAACACCATACTTGATCTAAAACTTTTTACGCGTAAATTAAATTTAAAATATTATTCCAAAACAACCCATGTGACATTAATATTAATATAGAACAGGGGAGATTATCTAAACCTAGTATATATAATCCACCGATGAATGATAAAGTGGCTATATTTGAAAAAGTCACCGAGAATGATATTAGGGATTTCTTTAATAAATATAATGCAAATTTAAATAAAAATATGACCAACAAAGAGCAATTAATACTTAAAAATATTATGTCCATTAAAAACATTAGGATAATGAAACCCGATAAGGGTAGTGGAGTGGTCATAGTGGACAATCATGATTATATTTCTTATATGAATGTCATGTTACTAGGAGATGCTTATGAAGAGGTTAGTAGAAATGAAATAAACATAGCATATAAAAAAATTGATTTGTTACTTAATGACATGTTATATCAAGGTGAACTTGATGAATTTGATTGGCATTTTTTACATAATGAATACCCTGTCATTAGTGGGATCTTTGGAATCCCAAAAATACATAAAGGGTTGGATAATCTACAATTCAGACCCATTGTAGATAGTAAACGAAGCAAAACTCATTTTATTAGTCAATATTTGGATTACCATCTCAAAATGGGGATAGGAACCTTCCCTTATATTCTTAAGGATTCTTGGGACTTTTTGGATAAAATTAGCACAATAGAGTTCAACTTAGGGGATACATTTGTCACTATGGACGTATGCAATCTTTTTACGGTAATACCCCACGACACGGGTCTTGAATGGTTGGAAGAGCAGCTGTTTTATACTAATTTATATGACCAAAATAAAACTAATGTGTTAACAAAATTAATGGAAACTGTACTGAAAAATAATTATCTGTATTGTGAAGGTGCTTACTATCGACAAGTGAGTGGGGTGGCCATGGGGGCAGCATGTGCCCCCATGTTTGCAAACTTCATAATGACCTATTGGGAGTTAAATTATTTGTTTAATACTCAGTTTTACGCACATATTAAATTCTATGTGCGATTTTTGGATGATTTATTTATCATATGGAATGGACAACAATCAGAGTTGAATGCATTTTTGGAATATATAAACAATAGTGTAGGGTTTCTTCAGTTTACACATGTAACAAGTAAAGAAAGTATTACTTATTTGGATATAAAGTTAACACATGACAAAGTTAACAACGTAGTAAAATCTAATATATATAGAAAATCCACCTTTTCTAATTCTTACTTGCACTTTGATAGCTGGCACCCTGACCATCAGAAAAAGGCAGTTGTAAAGGGACAGATGGTCAGGACTGCCAGAATGGTCAGTGATGAGGTGGATTTTGTTAACGAAATACAATTCATTTTGTCTTTATTTGTTAACAGGGGCTATCCTTTAAAATTATGTACTAGTATTTCAGATGAAGTGAAAAACAAAAGACAAAATGGATTTTATAAAGCCATCTTGAATGGCAATCATAGTATTGTTATGGGTGGAAGTAACATTAACATTAATAGAAGTTACAAGTCTAATACAATACCTTTTTACATTACTACATTTAATGATATATCACATGTTATCAAAACTATTATTAAGAAGAATTGGAATTTAATAAGCTTGGATAACACCTTGGGTACTTTTTTCCAAGGGAACATTACATATATTTATAGAAAAGACACGTCATTTAAGGAAATGTTTGAAAACGTAAGTACATGTGGAACTAGTAAATCCAATAAACAGATTGGGAATTACAAATGTGGCAGGTGTTCCACTTGTGTACATATTGTTAACACTGGTACAAGTGTCACAGTTAACAAACACATTATCAAGATTCATGAACACATTAATTGTTATACGATTAATGTTATATACATCGCAATTTGTCAACACTGCAATGCTTTTTATGTTGGTAAAACCAGTAGACACTTGAGGGATCGAATAAGGGAACACCTGTTGGATATTAAAAATGTCAAGCTTACTAATGCATTAGCTAGACACATAGTACAATACAAAAATCACCAATTCAAGTTTTTTGGTGTGTCCCACTTAATGAATGATCCACAGGGTAAAATTAATAAATACAATCTGGATATATTAGAATTAAGGATGCAGATTTTATTAAATGCTCACCAATATCCAGGGTTGAATGAATTTGTTAGTATAAAACCTATTTTAAGACTTAATAACATAAAAGGGAAGTAGCATCATATATAATGGTCTTTAATGTTTTTAGATGGAACTTAGGTTTACACAATAACATATATATTTATTCTTAATATAACATTTTTAATTAATTAGGTATAATTACATGAAATATAATATTTATTATTATTGTTCAAAATTTCATTTTTTTATTTTTTACACACACATGTCATGTGATGTATAGTATACAATGAAGTTTTATTGTTGGAGTATTTTAATCAATGCATATATATATATATTTTCATATATATTTACATAGTTCATTTGTTTAATTTATTTACACACTTTCATTAACTAAGCTTCATATATGGATTTATGGTAGTGAAGTGATTATGTGTACATTTATAAAACATTTCATTATTATATAGTTTCATATACATTATTATCTTATTGTTATGGATGGATGGCTGAGTTAATTAATAATTTATTTAAATTATTTTACCAGATATATTATATATAGAACATGTATTGATTTTTAGGGCATATATATATATATTTTTTATATTATATTTATATATATTGTTAATGTGAGCACATATATATATATATATATATATATATATATATATATATATTTTATATTTAGATTAGATAAGATTAGATTTAAATATACAATTTTAAGCATTCATTGATTAATTGAATAATTGTGTTGGGTATATTTAAGCGGCTTGATCTGTGTTGTAACTTGTTTTCTGAGGAAGTCCGTGGAGACGGACGAAACCTAGGTCGACGCAAGTTATGTATTGTCTGTTTTCCTTGATGAAATAAACTACAAGTTAGCAGCGTTCATTGACCTTGGATTTATTCGTGGTTCGTCACGATATTAATCTTGATATCATTCGTGGGCATTTATAGTCTTCAGCAACCTTCACCACGACTGTGTGCCTTTCCTTTTTGGTTCGTTATTATTAAATATATTTACACTTTTCATTGTGGCTGGTCATTTAGAGAATATTTTAAACTTTGAGAGTACTTATATTTATTTGGTGACACTGTGGCCACTCCTGGAAGCCATGCAGCATTGGTGAAGTACTACAATTTATATTAGTATAATTGGGTAACCTTGTAAGATCCTTAGAGTATCTGGCTTTGGAATGTTCTGGTGGTGGTGTACTACGTTATAGTCTAAGTATAGCTGGTAAATCTGTGTCAGCCTTTCCTGTGTGTGTGTGTGTGTGTGTGTGTGTGTGTGTGTGTGTGTGTGTGTGTGTGTGTGTGTGTGTGTGAAAATCAAATCTCAAAAAGTGGGTATGTGTGAAAATCAAATCTCAAAAAGTGTGTGTGTGGGTCAGCTACTTGGAACAGGGACACAGAGCACTGTTTTCAAAGAGAGGGTGGTGACAGCTGTGTCAGTGGGGAGTCTTATTTGGGGCCTGAAGAGAGAGAGGGAAACCCAGCCCAAGACTGAGTATGTTCCCTGTGTGCTCTTAAGGGAAACTGTGCTTGGTGCAGAGAGCTGCATCTGGAAATAGTGTATGTATGTATTTTTTTTGTTCCAAGTAAACGTCCATCACTGGTGTCAATGGTGAGGATTGAGGCTCCTTGATTACTAGCTCAGACCAGGGACATCACAGGTACAATTTAAAGGAATTTATTTGTATCATCATTACGTGGACTTAATAGACAAGATCTCAATCCCGTAGCCTAGTGCTGCTGATTTTTAAAGAAAATGCTTTCCAACTACACATGTGAGACTTGAAATAGTGATCATAAGATATTGAAAAACGGAGATTAATTCTATCCAAAGAACATGATTAAAGTGTGTTTGAAGAGGAGTTTTTTTATGCTGTAGCCAAAGAGTATCTTAATGATATTTGTCTAATCTCAGTAACGTGTAGGGTAAACTGGGAGTCCAACTTTTTCCTTTTGTGGACATTTTCCAAGCAGTTAGCAGATGACCCAGTTTGTCTTTTACTTATAGTTTAAGCTGTAGGTCCTACTTATAGGGATTATGCAGACCCATTGCATTCTTAATCTTTTGGGAATCTAATACCATGGTGGGAATGGACAGCATGTTTAAGTCAGGTTTTAATTAAAGTCTATGAAATTAGTATTGATTCAGTCTTTGATTTTAGCCAAAGGTGGTATTCCCAGCACCATAATGTGCCCAGAACCGACACCTTCTGCAATTCATATGGAGTTACATGTATTGGTAGCATATCTAAGTACAACTGTAGATTCTTTATTAGACCATTTGCTTCTACTACTATTGAAATTCTCTGGGTAGCTGTCTTCCACAATGCCTCATTTCTGCCTACAAATCCTGATATTGTATGACTTTGTGTCTGTCTGCATGTGAGGCACTGTAATCACTAGCTGTAGCAAGTTCACTGATCAATGCTACTTGTGTCTTCTTTTCATGGACCACTATATCTGTTTTTTTCACATCTAATTTTTTAACTGTTTGTAATGGGTGATCTCATGTGATGTATACTCATTTTCTATAGCACTTTCTGGTTAATATTTCCAGTGTTCCTCAGCTACTTCTATATTGCAATGTCTGCACAATTCCCAGTGCAACAGTCTTGCCACATTATTGTGTCTTTCAGTGTACAGGCCCTCTGGCATGAGCATATCACACTCAGCAACAAGTTGTGTGATTGTTTCTAATTCTTTTTTACAGAACCTACAATTGTCTGTTTTTCCCGCATGTTCAATGGACTTTGTAAACCAATGTGTATATGGTCCAATATCCTGGTCTACCATTATTAACCTTTCATCCTTTGGTTTGAACTCACCTCTCCTTAACCATTCCTGTGTCCAATGCTGATCAACATGAAGCTGTTCAAGAAGATCTCTTAACTAGCCATTATATTTATAGCTTTTCCAAATGTTTTCCTTCACATCTGATCCTTATATTCTTTCTTTTGTTTGTTTTTTTTTTTTTTTGGCACATTCAATTGCTGTGTGATTTTTGTCTTTTTCTGGTTTGATTTCCACACCCACTTGGCACTAGAATGCTTCTGCTAAACTAAACAGAGAGGACATCTTAGACTTTCTCTCCTCATGTTTTAAACTTTCAATATGTTTGGATCTGATGAGTTCTGCAGATATGTATACAGTCCCACAACTACAGGTCTATACATGTAATCTGTTTTGAGGAGGCCCATACCTCCTTAAGAGCATGGAATATATAATATTGACAGACACTGATTTTTGTATATCATTTGATAAGCGTGAAGCATTTTTATTGTTTTTTGGTCCAACTGATCCAATATCTTTTGGAGTCAGTCAGTCATACCAAAGCTTTAAGTTAGAACAGGAAGAGCAAATTGGTTTATAGCCTGGGCTTTATTCCTAGAGTCAAGACTGTTTTCAATATTAAGTTTACTCTTCTGAGGTACTCCTTACTGTGTTTTATTCACATTTGTTTTTGTTTTATTGCCCACCCTTCATCATGATTCAAGTATTTATACACTCCTTCCTGCTAACATTCCTTTATATCACATTCCTGTCCCAGACTGATATTTTCTTGGCACTGCAAATTTCCTGCTTTAAACGTTGCTTTTACATATTTATCAAGACCAAATGCCATTCTTACATAATCTGAGAAAGTTTTAACCATTTGCTTTCTACTCTTTATCTGATGAACTATACAATTTTATGTAATCAACAAAAAACATATGAAAAGTTTTTAAGCAAGGTTTTCTGGGAGTCAAATTGTAACCTTGACCTAAGCTGTTAAGTAAATAGTTTAATGGGTTAAGGACAAGACAAAACAAAAGTGGTGACAAAGAATCAACCTGGAATATCCCCCTTTGAATTTTTATCTTTGAGATAATAAGTTGCCCTTTGTCATGGCTTAATTTCAAAGTGGTTTACCAGTGTTGGTTCATGGTCACTGTAATGTAATTGATCAATACAGGAAGTATCAACATCTGTAAGTACTCCTTTATCCATGAATGTGGGATGCTGTCAAATGCTTTTTTGCAGACTATCCATACCATACTGAGATCATTTTTCTTTTACAATTCTCTATTATGGCTGTATTTAGCAATGAAAGATCCTTTGTTACATGACTTTTTTTTTGTTACCCTTTAGTTCTATTGCCGTGATTTGAGTTTTCTTCTAAATGACTATACATTCTGTCTGCATCAGTTCCAGTACATAGTTTGTACATAATTGGAAGGCAAGTTATTGTCTATAGTTTTCAGGATGGCTTACCAGTTGACTTTTAAGGAGAAGCATATTTTTTCCTGTTGTTAACCAGGTTAGTTAGATACTGCATCTGTGCCTGGGGTTTCCCATTTAGGAGCCTTTCTTAATTTTGTTTCAATTTCTCCACCCATTACTTCATCTCATTTCATACCCTGTACATTTGAACTTCTTACACTTTCTTTTAATTTTTTATCCATTCAGCATTTTTGTTGTATTCCACAGGGTCTACATAAAAATTTCTGAAAATGTGTCTATTTCTTCCTTTTTAGTGGTGTTTCTATCTCTTTTGCATTATTTCCCAGTTTTCTATAAAACTATTTGGGTTATCACCCCTACTTGAGCCTGGCCTAATCCCATTGTAGAAATATTTCTAAGTCTTAAGAATTTTACACTGAAATTTATAGGTCCAGGCACCAGTGTGCACACTAGGATTGGGTACTTTAAATCATGCGACTTGTGCACCCAGCTGACTTTTTTATTTTTTAAACTTACCTCTCTTCATGATATATTCTATACAAGATACAGTCTATAGGTCAGTGTTGTCTTGGTGAGATTTTGTGAAAATATGGTCCACCATGTAAAAGTACTCACCAAGACTTGAGGATGAATTCACTTCCAGGAACACTAATCTCCTTTTCCTGCTGATTTCATCATCGCTTCATTCTTCTGGAAGGCTCTTATTATCATGCAATAGATTTTTCTGATGAAATAATATTTAACCATATCTCCAGTGGGTTGACTGCATTATATTCTCATAATGCAGTCCTTGTTCTCATGCACACACACACACACACACACACACATATATATATATATATATATATATATATATATATATACACATAGATATAGATATATATGTATATAGACATATATCTTTATATATATAGATAAATGTATATAAAGAGAGAGAGAGAGAGAGAGAGACAGATATGTCTATATATATTATTTTTTTCCAAAGATAGAAAACACTTGGCGTCTAAGGAGCCCAAGAGGTGCTTAATATCTAGATTGTTCTCTGGTTGTCTTCTTACTTCAAAACTTCAAGATAACCTCGCTGGCCTTGTTCAAGAGAAATCTTGACCAATGGATGGGAGATCGCAGATATACCCCAGGGATTACCTCAGTGTCACTGCTCGACAGAGGCACAGCAAAATAATGGGTATAGTTCCCCATACTAAAGGGGTGGCGTAAGCCACAAAACTATGGGCTAGGCTTGTAAATGCCCTCGGGCAGATAGCCTAGTATGAACCTATGAACCTATGAACCTATGAACACAAAAGTTTTTATTTTAGTATCTGTTTTGAATACCAACTTTTTATTTTTGGCTTTGTCCACTTTAGAAATGCATTAATTAACTCCCCGCTTTCATTGCCAGATGCATACATGGGTGATCTAGGTGGCCACCTAGAGAGCTCTTCAGCTGGGGACTACCTTTCTGACTTTATTTATTTACTATTTGCCATTTCTTTACTGAGAATGATGATCTACATGGAAAATACTGATTTCATAAACACTGCTGTGTGATGGCAAGGATTCAAAAAATCTCCACAGATTGACTGGATTAGTTATCAGAGCTTTTTATTCCTTGCCATCATACAACAACTACTTTAAAGATCAGGAAAGTTAAACAGTCAACTAACAGTTGGATTATTACAGGCAGCCAGCTACAATGTGAGGTAAGGCAAGCAGATACATTTTTTCATATTTCTGTGCTGTTCTTCCTAATATTGCTAAACATTGCAGTCAGTCTGTAAGTCAGTAATAGCAGACATAGACACCGGGATTCATGAAGCTTGTACCAGGTGCAGGCATAGCGTCGGTGTTCTAACATCAAAGATGGCCACCAAGTGATTTGGGTATGAGCTGTTTCCACATGCACTACCTGCGTACGCTATGCCCGCACAACTCCTGAGCCTTGTATGCTAAGTACCCCATACACAGCAGCGTAGTATGCAAATGAAGGTATGTAGGGATTCAGGAAGTGATGTAGGCGTAGTGTAAGCATGCAGAAATGTAAACCGTAGAAAATGGTTTACATTTTTGCAAACATAGAATTGGAGACATGACAGCCAACCAAACACATGTATTATATTGTTAATATATGCCAATGGCTAGATATATAGCCATTGGCATAAAAACAATGTACAAAATATAAAATTAATATTTAATATATATAGTCGCACTATAGTGACGTGGGCGCACAGGGTAGCGGTGTGCAAAGGGGATCGCAAGGAATATATAAAAATATAGAATAAAACTGCAATGAAACACATATTACGATTTCCCCATAATAGTCAATGGCAGGCATGCTACACCATACTCATGGCGCAAGGGTTGCTAAGGGGCAGTGACAGTGTTATGCGCAGTAGCTAGGAATTGTCGTATTCTTTTACCAAAGAAAGAAGACGCGGGACAACTGTGTGCAGTTGGTACCAACTCCAAACTTTATTGACCGGCCAGCATACATACAGTACACAACCTTCCTGTCTCACGCCCTTGCGTCATGCACTTTCCCCCGCCCCCAAAGAGCACTAGCTAAGGCAAGACAACACAGTCCATTGAATACACCACATCTCCCTTTCCAAAAAGGCCCCCTTTCACTTAACGCAAACCCAGGTCTATTCAATTTCTCCCACTTCACTACGAACTTGGTACATTGACACCAAATGCTCACTTAGCCACATTCAGATTACTATAAACCCCAAATGACATTGTTATTTATACACTGATCTTCACAGATCCAAACGGTCCGGCTTGTTAATAACTCTTCCTGATCTGGTCCTCACAACATCACTGTGTGCCCGGGCTTCGGGAGGACCATTGCAAAATGGCAAGGCCTCATTGGTCTGACTTAGCACACTTTCTGGACACTCAGGGTTTGATTCACAGTCAGGCTCAGATAGGGGATCAGATGCACGGTTTCGCCAAGACAGTCCCTTGGGGCACATCCACCTTGAAGGACCTCGCGAGTAATGTTTTGCTCTACAGTACCTGGGGTCTTCATATCTGTCACCCACACCTGGTCACCGGGCAACACATCCCCAGCGGCCTCGCCCGATGCGTCTATGTAGTTTTCGCCATTATACACCTCTTCTCCCCTCTTTCCCCATGAGCCTTCTCCAGTCCGGCTGCACAGGGTCCAACTGCGAAGGATGAATCGGAAGAGGTCCGCAACTCGTCCCATAAGAAGTTCAGGGCTATAACCATTCTGCAGTGGCGTTGTCCTGTACGCCAAAAGAGCCATGTCTGGTCAGCACTTTTTAAACAGGTTCTTCACCGTCTGCACAGACGTTCTGCCTCCCGTTACTCTGCGGGAACCTGGGGCTGCTAGTGACATGCTCGAAGCCATAAGCGGTTGCAAAGGCCGCAAAGACTGCCCTGAAAACTGAGGTCCATTATCAGACACCAGTACCTCTGGGATACCATGGCGAAGAAAGATTTTAGGTGGGTGATGACCTCGTTGGATGTGCTATGTTTCAACAATGCGATCTCCAGAAACCTGGATAAGTAGTCCACAGCAAGGAGGTAAGTGTGACCTTTTAATTCAAATAAATCCAGCCCACTCTTTGCCATGGTCGGTCCGGACATTCTGTTGGGATGAGGGCTCAGGAGGATTCCTTCTCTCTGAGATGCACGTCCTGCATCTTAAAACCATCTCATTTATCTGCTGGCTAAGTCCCGGCCACCAGACGGTCTGACAGGCTCTAGCTTTGCACTTCACGATGCCTTGATGTCCCTCATGTAATTTCAACAACACCTCATTACGCATGGCAGAGGGATAACAAAGGCGAATCTTTAAAAGCAACCCATCTTTCACTGTTAGTGTGGACCGATCTGGCCAGTAGCTCTTCAGTAAGGGTTCCTGGTTCGCATACAGCGGCCACCCTGGCTGCACAAGTCCATGACCGCACACTCACTGTCCGCTTTCATCTGCTCCCGTAGTGTTTGGAGGAAAGATGGTTTCACCTGCATGTTTTCCACAATACTATTCACGTAAATATCCGTGTCCTCCATTAACTCCGTTTCCTCCGGGTTAGCTTGGTTTTAAGTGGAGAACGTGACAGGCATCTGCCACCCACAGTGATTTCCTGGAGCGCATGCACCGTGTATGAGAACTGCATCAATCTCATCCTAAAGCGTTGGATTCTGGGCGGTAGAAGATCCAGCGCTTGACCTCCCAGCAATGAAACCAGGGTTTATGATCAGTCTCTAGACAGAACGATTTGCCTAATAGGTAATCTCGGCGTCACATGCCCAGGTAGACGCTTAGGCCTCTTTCTCAACCTGTGTCGTTGCTCTGTGGGTGAGAGTGACCTTGATGCATATGCTACGGTCTCCAGCCGTCCTCCCATTGTTGCTGCAACACTCCCTAACCCAAAGGAAGAAGCATCCGGAAACCTTCAGATCCCTCTCCGGGTCATACACAGCCAAAACTGGAGGTGAGGTGATTGCCTCTTTTAAGTCCTTGAATGCCTTTTCCTGGTCCCCACCCCAGTACCAGCTGTTCCTTTTGATAATAAGTCTCAAAGCTCTGTCCCTCTCAGCCAAATGAGGGATGAACTTCCCCACCTGATTCACCATGCCCAGGAAACTCCTAAGTTCTCCTACTGTAGCAGGTGCCGCCATCTCCGTGATGGACGCGGTCCTCCTTGGGTCGGGCTTATACCAGCATTCGTAATGACATGGCCCAAGAAAGTCACTGTGCCTCGACAGGTCACATTTCCCTACATTCAACGTAATACCTGCTTCTTCCAGTCTCTTTAATACTGCGTGAAGCCGGGCATCGTGCCTCCTGGCAACGCCCCAGACCAACACATCGTCCATGTGACAAATCACACCCTCTAAGCCTTCAATGACCTCTGCCATCATGCTTGAAAGTGTTGGTGCAGAATTAATGCCAAAAGGAAGGCGATTGCAACGGAAACGCCCAAAGGGGTTATGAATGTGGTAAGCGGGCCGACTCCTCTGACAAAGGAATTTGCCAAAATCCCATATTTGCATCCAGTTTGCTAAACACCTTCAGCGAGCATCCCAAGACTCTGCTCAACCGAGGGCAGCGAACCTTTCCTGCATACGTATTCATTTAGCTTAGTGTAGTCTACACATAGTCTCAGTCTGTTACTGTCTTTCTTTGGGACTACCACCATGCCTGCACACCAATCAGTAGGTTCTTCCATTCTGGTAACGACACCCAGCGCCTCCATCCTCATTAACTCCTCTTTCACTTTCCCCATCAATGGCAGTGGTATCCTCCTGGGAGTCTTCAGAGAGTATGGCACCGCCTTTGGCTGAAGCTTTATGTGGTACTTTGCTGCTACCCCAACCCAGAGCATAAGTCCGGTATGAGGTCTTCAAAGACTCCATGGTGATAGCATCAACACGCTTCAGGAGGCCCAGCCCCAAAATAGCAGGAAGGCCTAAAAGCGGCATGTAGTCCTTTTACAACGTACACTTTCTCACATGTCTGTCTTTGTCCATAGCCAAGCTGAAGCCAAGGATCCTGTAACCTCCAGTGGCATCCCTCCCGGACCCAACAAGGGTTTCTCCGCTGCTGGAGTACAGGAGCATTCTTTCCACTGAACACGTTGTGCAGGTCTGACTTGGAGATAACAGTAACATCCGCCCGTGTCAAGCTTGAAAGTCATAGGTGTGCCCTGTATTTTCACCTCCACAATCCAGGAATGGTTCCCGGAGGAGACAGAACCAAGGAAGAACCCTGTTCTTCACGCTCACCCGCTCCTCGTCTTCCTCAATACTCTGCACCGCTTGAACTGTCGGCAGACCCGCTGGTAGTGGCCCTTCTTCCCACCAAGCGACATCTTGCAGCAATCGCCGGGCATAGGAGTCTATGGTGAAATGGCCCCCACACCTGTAACACTGCGAGTTCGGCGTCTTTACTCTTTGCATCTGGCTGAAAATCGGTGCCAAAGGCTTACCCCAACTTTCGAGGCCTCTGGCCTGCGGTGTCCAGTGGTGTCTGCACAGCATTCACGTTATACTGCAGGCGGTACTGTCACACAAGGCCGTTTGCTGCTTCTTGACCTCCTCCGACTGTCTGGCCATATTTACAGCTCTCTAAGTCCAACTCTTTCTCCATCTGCATCCGCCGGACAATCTGGTGTCTGCTAAGCCCACAACAATTCTATCCCTTATAAGCTCGTGCAGCGTCCCATAACTGCAATGTTGGCTAAAGCATGCAGGGCAGTAACAAAACCATCAACAGTCTCGTTCAGTTCTTGTTTCCGCATGTTAAATCGTGCACGTTCATAAACAATGTTCTTTTGACAATAAAAATCTTTCGAAACCCTCCTTCACTTTGGCATACTCCTGATGCTCTGCCTCGGTTAGCTTGAGGCCTCTCAAGACATCGGCCCATACAGTATATCAGGGTGTTCACCTGGTTCTCTGGGTTGGAAGATAGGTTACTGGCCTGCCGGAACCGTTCAAACCGGCGAATCCATCGTGTCCATTCGTGGGGTTTGGAGAAGTCAAAGGGCTCTGGCGGCTGAATACTGAATGTAGCATTGGGAGCACTTGCTGCCATGTTGATTCTAGCACGTGGCTGCCGACCATTCTCGTCGTCCGACATGTCCGCTCTCCACGTCACTTGGCCACTCGTATGGTCACATACTCATGGCGCAAGGGTTGCTAAGGGGCAGTGACAGTGTTATGCGCAGTAGCTAGGAATTGTCGTATTCTTTTACCAAAGAAAGAAGACGCGGGACAACTGTGTGCAGTTGGTACCAACTCCAAACTTTATTGACCGGCCAGCATACATACAGTACACAACCTTCCTGTCTCACGCCCTTGCGTCATGCACTTTCCCCCGCCCCCAAAGAGCACTAGCTAAGGCAAGACAACACAGTCCATTGAATACACCACAGGAATTAGTAGGCAATGCCATGCAAATGAGAGGAGTAATAGTGAATCTCAGATTCCCTGCTGGTGTAAGGATGCAACTCACAGCGTAGTGTTATAACACCGAGGTGTGCCCTTGAGTTAAAGATGACAGCAAGAGAGGGGTGTGTCGTCATTGCTGTAAGCACATTGGAGCATTGCTAAACCGGTCTGCTCCTAACTAGGCAAAGCTGCAGGACAGGGGTGTGTCAAATTGGCCATAGCTATGCTTAGCTGAGAGTACACAAGGTAACCAAGTATGTATGTGAGCGGAGATGTAAACGTGCGTAAATCCGGTAAATGGGTATGCGCTGCGCGCACTGCAGCTGAAACAGGAAGGATATAGGAAAGAAATAAGGAAATACTGCAGCAGTGAAATTGGAGTACACATGACTAAGTAACACCTAGGAGCCTAGAGTGGGCCACTGACAACAGCTAACAAGGCTTCAAGCAGCTACCTGTGGAACAGGGAAGGGGAGGGGCTGTACTGCAAAGAAAACAGCGAAGTGTCAAACCAGAACAAAGCCGATATGCAGTATATCAGCTAAAAGGGACATTTTGCCATGACTGGGTAGGGAAAGTACAAAACAAGAAAGACGGCAGGTGGATGCATGCCTGATAATGGTAGGGGATCCAGGTCTAAAAGTGAATTAAAGGGCAACAGATTAATCAAGGCAGGCAATAGATCTCCACAGTAAAGGCCCCACACCTGCAGTACTCATTGCAAAACCCATAATTAAGACGCTGCAGCTGGAATAGCTCATATGCACCCACATACATCAGCAGCATCCATAGCATAATACTATAAAGTGTGAAAGCACCTCACACACATTTGTGTAGTCCCATACACTCTGCACCAGTGGTGTATACAGATGGGGAACTTTTATTATGTACATGTTAGGGGCTACCATTATGTACATGTTAGGGGCTGCCATAGCTTTGATCCACCAGCATGTGTTGGAGACTGAAGGTGGTGTGGAGGATGATGCACATGACCACCACAGGCACCAGAGGAGGAGGAGAGTTTTCAGACCCAGGGTAACCTACCAGGGGCTACATGATCTGGAGACAGTAGAGCATTACAGGGTTGACAGGGACATCCTACAGCAACTTGTGGAGCTGTGCCAGACATGCCTCAGAGCCAGAACAAACAGAGGGGAACCCATCCCAGTGGATACGAATGTATGTGTAAGCATGAGAATACTAGCTACAGGCACCTTTCAAAGACCAACTGGGGATATCATGGGGATCTCACAGGCCTCAGCATCCAGGGTGCTACACCAGTTCTTGGATGCCATGTTACCACATGCCAATGAGCACATATACTTCCCCAAATGCAGGAGGAGCTGGACAGCAATATGCGTCTCTTCCACCATGTGGCAGAATACCCAGAGGTACTGGGTGCAATAGACTGCATGCACATACACATCAAGTCACCACCCGGTGAGCAGGGTAGGCACTACATAAACCACATCGGATACCCCTCCATCAACTGCCAGGTTGTGTGCAATGCCCAGGGCATTATCATGGATGTGTGTGCTGGCAGCCCTGGAAGCTATCACATCTCCCACATCTGGCATGCCTCACAGCTGTATTGGTTATTTGCCAGGGGGGACATCCCAAATGGCCAACTGGAGGGGGATGCTGCCTATGCACTAGAACCGTGGATGATGACTCCCATCAGAAATGCACACACACCTATGCAGGAATGCCATAATGAGGCAAACGCAAAAACCAGAATCATCATAGCGCATGTGTTTGGGATGCTGAAATCACGGTTTTGTTGCTTGGACATATCTGGTGGAGCCTTGCAGTACTCTGCAGACACATGTGCCCACATCTTCATAGTGTGTGCCATGCTACACAATATGGTCCTGCGGAAACAGCTGCAGCAGGGACAGAATGGTGAAGGCCCTCACAGCCCACCCACATTGCCAAGGGCCCCACAGGCACAGAGGTACTCAGACCATGAATACCCTGAACCAGCCCTAGTAGGCAGACGGAGGCATGCCCAGTATGCCCATGCCTTGGCAAAGAGGAAATGTATAGCACACACACTGACAGCGTAGGCACCTAGGGACTGCCACCTTTCTCCACCTGCACACACAGTAAAAATGGATGGCATACACACAAGACTACCTGTAAATTGTCATGTATAGGCAGTCTACTGTGTGCATCCAACATAGGCAACCCTCAACTATTGCACACACAACTGCCATTGGCACAAGGTAAGTCAACACCTGAACAGTAAATTAAGCTATCAGCATATGCAGATACTGTATGTATAGATTCATAGGTAAGTACTTGGCCAACTGCCAGAGGCCAGTCATAAGCCCAGCCAAAGTGTGTCAGCTTTTGCCACCCCATTGATTCATTAACTGTCCTTCTGTGGAGCAGAACCAATGGCTGGATCCCTGGGGTGTATCCACTGTTCCCCATCAACCCTTCAAGGTTTCTCTTGCAGAGTATTAGTGAGGGACTCTGTATAATGTAGTTAGGGATGTTGTTCCTAAGTATGAGGAGTGTCTGTGACAGGAAGCTGTCCCTCCAGCATCTTCCAGTTATTGTTGTGGCAAGGTTCAGCTCACTACAATGTGTGGCTTACTGTAACATGGATTTCCATAGGTGGAGCATATCCATCAAGCCTGAGTTCGACATGGCTGTGTTGGCCAGCGGAGATCATCTCTGGGTAAACGAGATGCCACTGAGTAAATCAGGAGTTTATTCAGTCTGGCTGCATAGGCCATATGTTGGAGGCCAGTATTCCCCTTGGCGAGGTACATTTGTGGACCCCCCAGCTGTTGGAAGTGTCTTCTGAGGTACATCCCACATGGGTTATTATACCCTATGATTGGACTGATGAGTGATGAGTAAAGGGGTACTATAACCCCAGTATGTCTAGATGGGAATCCTTTAGTAATCAGATGGCCTACATAGAAGGATGTCCTAACTACTGTGGAGATATGATTGTCAAAGGGGAGATCACTATCTATCTTAGTTCCCAGATACCTCATTACCTCATTTGTATTAAAGTGGCTGCCACTTATGTGTTAATATGTGGGTGCCAATTCCACAATGGAATGACCATGCAGTAAGTGGCACTTAGCTGGAGGCTGTGTCTTTGGCACCCTGTGACTTTCTCCGTGAGGCCCCTTGAGGGATGTCTGTGTTAGCTGGACTATCAATCATGGCTCCCAGTTTGCAGTCATTGCCAAAACATGGTCTACCGTAGTCTACCCATGTTTGCCTGTACTTCTGAGATGTCTATGCCAAACAGTAGGGCTGCCAGGACTGAGTCTTGTGGGACACTAGTCATGACTGGTCAAGAGTTGGACCTGGAGACAGCTAGTCGTATCATGTGGGTTCTGTGTGTAAGCCTGTTGGCAACCCAACCTGTGATGTATGGGTGAATGTACAGGCTGGTGTGTTTATCAATAATACCTGAGTGGGGCATGGTGTAAAAAGCCTTGGCGAGGTCCAGGTAGTATGTGTGAACCACCTCCCCCATCATCTAACATCTTGGTGACTGTATGTAAGACATCACACAAGTTCAGTAGGCATGAACTGCATTCAACCAAGTTGACCTGGGTTGGGTCACGTGCTCGGAGGTTACCAATGTCTTTGTTAATGAGTGCCATGAGGATGCAAACCATACCATTGTAGACCAGGCTAGTCAGGCTTATGGGGTGGTAGTTACCATGGTCAGTTGTGATTCCACCTTGATGGAGTGGAATAACCATTGCCACGCGCCATTGTATGGGCATGTAGCCTGTGGAGAGGCTGAGGTAGGAATGCTTAATTAGGTGGGGAGCAGGTTGTCTTGTACAGTTTGCAAGATGCAGTCTGAGTCAACATCTGCCTCCATTGACACTGTGTTCTGCTGTTAGAGAGGGCCCTTTCCACCTGCGTGTCTCTGATGTGTGGGATACTGTACCTTTCGGGTAGTGCTGTGGGCTCTTTAGGGGTGAAATATGCACCGAATGTGTCTGCAAGCGATATCAGTAGGGTCAGCATATTTTGTGCTATATTTCACCAGCACAGTGCAAATCTGTGTGTCACCATGTAGATTCTTAACATAGCCAAAGAAGGCTTTGTGGTTATATTTCGAATCCTTGCGTATTCTCCTGCTGATGTTAGCCTTGGATGATGTCATGAGGGACCTATGTATCATACTAATAGTAGTCACGGATGTCTGCCCTTCGTGGGATTTGCTGTGTCTCTGGAACACTATCCTACTTCTGTAGTATAGCCTGTTTATTGCAGAGGTCCACCAGACCGGTGTCCTTGTCTAGGAGGAGTGAGTCTTAGTTTACCAGTGATGGCACAATCTATACATCCATGTAGGTGCTTATAGACTGCATTTGTAAATCTGTCTGTATCTTGAGCTGTGAAACCCCCACCCATGTCACTAGTAATATAAATTTAGATGTAGGAAAGGTATACACTGTGGTATCCATGGGTGAGGGAGATGCTTGGGTGTGGAAACAGTGAATAGTTCATGGTCAGATCTAACCAGTGACTGGTTAACCTACGCTGTGGTGAACCTGTTGCCCATGTTGGTGATGACCACTTCTAGTAGTTTCCACCCCATGTTATGGAAGTTACCACCTGATACAGGGCATATGAGGTGATAATTTCCAGGAAGCGCTGGGCCTGGAAGTGAGTACCGGAGTACGTTTCCCAGTTAATGGTATGGTAGTTGACATCAACCAATGCCAGGGTGTGCATTAAGACTGTCATGTTCCCCATTGTCTCCAGGTAGGTGGAGTGGAGGTCCTGGGTCATGGAGGGTGATCCATAGCAGGCCACAGTTTACATTGCAATTGTGGCTGATGTTAGCTGCACATGGATGATCACAGAGGTATCATGCTGCCCCACTAACCTGGAGGTAAAGGTATCCCTAATGAATATGGATAAGCCCCTCCATGTCTGTCAGTCCATGTTCTGTGACTGAAATGTGTGGTATGGGTTGTAGTCTGGTAGTGCTGGAGTGCTTGCAGGAGCCTTTAGACAGATTTCAGTTACTGCACAGATGCTGATATTGTCCATCCTCAGGAGTGCTGTGAGTGCATGCATGTTGTGATCACAGCCCCTGGTGTTGAGTTGCATAATACCCATTGAATCTGCTATTGTGCTGTTTATGGATCTGGTATTCACCTTTGAGACTCTCCTAAATAAGGCACCATGGGGGCGCCAATAGCCTTGGCCAGTATTCCAAAGCCTAAGGCTGACACATAGGCCGGTATGATATCATTGCATGCATGTTCCCCATCTGTGCTTGTATTTCATCTCCCCTGTAGGTAACCTACTGGTAAGCAATAGAAAGCCTTAAACTTATACAAGTCTTCTAGCTTCCAAGATAGGCTTTTGGAGTGACTAAGTATCAGTGTTCTGTATGTTCTTGCTGTACTCAACTGTTTCCTAACTACATGGTGATTTCTCACTATATATTGTGATCTGAACGTCTGTTTATTCACATATTATGGCTGTGATGGCCTGCACATTAGAGGTTCACAGATAGCCTACTACCTATCTGCCCAAGGGCAATTAGAAGCATAGCTACAGTGTGTTGGCTTTCACCGCACCATTGATGAAGTAACTGAGCCTCTGTCAAGCATAGCCAATGAAGCAATTCCAGGCAGAGTTGCTGGAAGCTGTTGAAGACTGGGGTTGTGGAGGGTAATAGGGGCACTTAGTGATCTAAAGAGGGCATGTTAATGTGACAATTCAACAGCATTTAATTCCCCCAACAGGTCTCGCAGCTATCAAACTGGACAGGCTCCCCCACCCTCTGGCTGTATGTTTCTAGGACACATGATCCCAGGGGTGTATAGTCTGTTACCCATTCACACAACAAGGTTTCCCTTGAAGTGTGTCAGTGAGGGACTATGCCTAATGTAGTTAGGAATGTAATGTATTGTCTCACAGTACATTTGTTATATGTTGTTATTTCAAGAGTACGTGAAGCTCAGTGAGTTTGGGGGCATCCGCCCTTTGCTTAGCCTAGCTTACACATAGAAATCATCTAAATAGGAAATAGGCGGAAGCAACGTTAATGTCAACAGTGTAATGGTTACAGCATCCACATAGTATCTGTGCATTCGAGGTTACAATCCCAATAAAGGCAGGGATGTTTATCATGTGCAAAAGTGTACCTTAACCATAGCTTGCATATATAGGTAGTAATTGTCTGTATAATAAACGTTTAAAACACCCATATAAACCCATGTGTGCTGGAGAGTACAGTCAACAGAGAATGTAATGTTATGTCAGCACATAGTGAGATGTTATGTCACTGACATGTATATATCCGGAGTAGTTAGCGGATGTGGCCGTGTTTGCGCGCACAGGTTATATGTTACAAAGTTTTTTTAACTGTGTTTAACCGCTGCTATAATGTCACACAAACACTTTTAAACATGCTTAAATGAGCCTTATTCTGCAGTAAAAAACATTTATAAAGCATCGCAGGTGTCAAACCCTGGATATTGCACACTATAGTCATGGAACTTACCACTAAGCCATCCTAGGTGTATTCATGTTTCATGGTCTTGAAACTACACCTTATACAATATGCATTTCACTGTAATGATCACAAATGGGACAGTCACTTTATGTACATATGTACAGTACATTGCAATGTACTGTAGTTTGTGAACCAACACATTCCAGCCTACATATGTATTACTGTTACAAACTAACATGAAATATATATATATATATATATATATATCTATATATATATATATATATATATATATATATATATATCAGTGATGTCTGCACATATATATATATATATATATATATATATATATATACTGTTACATAAATGTTACATAAATAGCCATATATATATACAAATCTATGAACACACTTCATGACACAGAATCACTCCAAAGGAATTGGAGTGTACACAAAACACATGCAGCTCTGGTATTATAACAATTAATATTTACCTAATTCACCATAGAAGGGGTGGTTGTTGTGTAAGTGAAGATTGGGGTGGGGGAGAAATGATGGGTAATGCAATCATGCATCAAAGAGAGCCTGGGTCGGATGTCCAATAAGTGAACTGGAGGGGTATACATGGAGTATGGGGACAATATAAAAAGGACACAAAGCAAGAACCTTTCTCATTCATAATACTCCCTGTCATGTCGCAACACCTAATTTCACAAACATATGAACATTAACATGTATCAGACATATGTACATCAACTGATTATAACATTTGTTTTCAGTAATGAGGAATGTCTGTAGTACAATGCATATTCTAAACACCATAGCATTTGTATATATCTCAGATGTCTTAATGGTAAAGTCAATAACTGTGGTGTTCGTGGTCCCGGGTTCATGACCTGCAAGGGCTGTTAGGTTATTTTGAGTGCCAATATAAGGGCTGTTGGATGCAGGTGGATTAAAGCACTCTTAAGCAGTTGTAAGCGGGTTTCCACATGTTTGCACGATGGTAAGTGACGCTGAAACACGGTAAACAGAACGCACTTCACACGTTTAACCTTTGCTTAATGTCACATAGACCATGGGAAAACCTGCTCACAACCAAGTAAATGTGCTTTATTCACAGTTTCCCTACCAGTGCCTACTCTGAGAGGTAAAATAATAACACCTTCCAGGAGTAGAACCTGGAACCATGTACTCCATCCTCAGAGTAACCTGACACTAAGCTACCTGAGATGTACCTATCTCAGTTGTGTATGCAGATAGGTTAAAACACAAAAAAGAGGAATGTGTTGAAATAGGACAACCCGCCATGTACCCAAAGGTGTATGCTAGAGAGAGAGAGAGAGGGAGAGAGATACATAGAGACATGTCGATATATACAGGTCTACATATATATATATATATATATATATATATATATATATATATATATACATCTACACATCTATGGAGGTACAGATAAACGTTAAAATATATATATATATATATATATATATATATATATATATATATATATATATATATATATATATACATACATATATATATACATATACATACACTTTTTCCCTTAGAACTGATCTAGTTCTCATAATAAACACCCTATTCCCACTCTAAAGCCTGGCACTTGCTCACTAAAGCAATTATATAAGTCAGCACTAAAAAACTAAAAGCACTACACCCTCACAAACTCCCCTTGAGTACTTTGTTCCCCATTGGCCCTTTTTTTCAATTATAAAGGAATTCCCAATACTATTCTAGCATGTCCAAAGGTCAGTTGTCAATCTCCTCTCCGGTCCAGCTGGTGAATCTTGAAGCAATGTTACAACTGCCTCATGTACACAGACAAAACTCTCCTCCTCCCAACAAATTCCAACACATGTGAGAGATGCAACCATATATCCAAACTGGAGGCTGAGCTCCCTCAACTCAGTACTGGCGTAACCAGTCAGGAGGAGAAGAAAACCACACTCACTACAATTCCAGTCTCACATAGACCTACCACGACAGCAAACCAAACACATAAACACATAAAAACATACTCGGAGGCTCTAAATAAAAATCTGCCTAAGCAGCAGAGACCTCCAAAGCAGACAGCCAAGCAACCACTACCCCAAAACAAAACACGTGCAACACATAGCTCACAAAGCCAGTGTGCCGAACAGTCACAGCCCTTAAGGCTAAACAACACACCTGATACACTTGTAATAGGTGACTCTATCGTCAGGCACACTGACATCCCGCTCGCCAGGCTGAACAAGGAGAAGGTCATGGTGAGCTGCCTGTCAGGCGCTAGGATCCGCCACATAACACAAGCACTCAGATCACTCCAAGGCAAGTACAAATATGACTCGGTCATTGTCCATGCTGGTGTGAATGACCTGAGACGTACCTCCCTGGACTACATGAAAAGAGACACAGGGGAGTTCTCTGAGCATGTAGCCCAGGCCAGTATGACCCTGACCTTGAGTAGCATCTTACCCTCACCAAGAATGATGCCACAATATGAAGACAAGATGATCAATTTCAACAATTGGCTTAAGTATTGGTGTCATTCAAAGGGGATCCAATGCCTGTCTGCCTGGGATGACATGCTCGACAAGCCACGATGCTTCGCTAGGGATGGCTTGCACCTGTCACCCCTGGGCTTTTGGATATTGGCAAAGGCTCTTGTCACCCCCATAGTGCCTTTTTTAGGCAAGGCTCAAAAGACAAACCCACCTCCATAGGTATCACAAGGGATAAGAAACTAAGAGTAATGCTACTCAATGCCAGAAGTCTAAACCTCAAGATGCACACACTCTAAACTCTCCTTAGCATGGAGAACATCGATATCTGTGCAGTAACAGAAACCTGGTTCAAGGCTCCCGAGAGCACCCCAGCACTACCAGGTTATACCTCATACCATGTTTTTCGGCCCCAAAACTTGGACCGAACCACAAAAGGAGGGGGAGTATCAATATTCGTCAAAGATACCCACACCTCCAGGTTGGTGGCACAGCACAAAGCATCAGAGACTATCCATGTGCAACTAACAGTGGGTAAAACTGCCTTCCAGTTTATAGCCTGCTACAGACCACCCTCTTAAACCCAGGAATCCCATTCGGCCTTCCTGAGAACACTGGAAAATATGAAGGTCTCTCCAAACACCATTATATTGGGTGACTTCTACTACTCTAACATAGACTAGGAGCATTACTCTAGCTCCAACACCCTAGCCCAAAGGTTCCTAGAATTTATAAACTCAAATACTATGGAACAACTTGTTGCCACTCCCACAAGAGGGGAAAACATACTGGACCTCATCATCACCAACATGGGGACTCTATGCTCCAGACCAGAAGTGTATCTCTCACTGGTAAGATCAGACCATAAACTAATCTCACTAGCTATTCACATCCCGACACCAGCCCCTGCCCAGAAAACCACAGTGAAAAACTTCTCTAAAGCAAATTTCACACTCCTCAAAACCGAGGTGGAATCTTTCAAAGCCGCCGGGCCTGTGGAAAATACGGCCCAGACTGCAGAATCCTTTATAAACGCATTCTATGAACACCTTCAGGAATGCATGGATCATGCAATCCCAAATAAAACCAAGACCCAATCCTCCAAAATTAGGCATCCTGTCTGGTGGACCCCAGCCATAAACAAACTATACAATAGAAGGAGGAAGCTACTACATGATAGAGCAAAGTCCCAAAAAGGGAAGGCATCTCTGATCAGTATTAGCAAAAAACTATGGGCACTCATAAAATCTTTTAAGGTCATCTTCGAGAGAAAAATTGCACAGGACACTAAGGATAATCACAAGGCTTTCTTTAGTTATGTTAGGAACCTGGGTGGGAATTCCCAGATATGCTCAGAATTAATCCAAAATGACAAAAAATACACTGAACCCACAGACATTGCCAACATCCTAGCTGACAGGTTCAGCGCAAACTTCTCCCCCCTTCCCCACCAAAAGGGCAAATATCTATCCCAGCAGAGTGCTGACCCCTGACATCTCAGATGCTCAGGTAAGAGACGCCCTCTCCAAAGCAAAAAACACAGCATCAATGGGACCAGATGGTGTCCCAGGCTGCGTCCTACATAAACTCCAAGAAGAACTAAACCCAAACATAAAACTACTGTTCAATCTCAGCTTTACTACAGGATATGTACCCAAAGAGTGGCGTACAGCAACAGTGGTCCCTCTCCACAAAGGTGGTGCCTCAACAGATCCTGGAAACTATCACCCCATAAGCTTGACTAGCTTGGTTTGCAAAGCTATGGAAAGGATCATCATGGACCTCATAAATAAAGATATTGGGGACCTACAGCCACTGGATCCTACCTAGTTCGGCTTTGTTAAGGGCAGATCCTGCTTCTTAAACCTGGTCGATTTCTTTGAAACAGGCACCAAGGCCATTGACGAGGGGAAGGTGGTCCACACAGCCTACCTGGACCTTGCAAAAGCCTTCGATACAATGCCCCACTCGGGCATTATAGATAATCTCACCAGCTTAAATATAAACCCCTATGTCACTAGATGGGTTGCAAACTGGCTCAAGGACAGAACCCACATGGTTAGAATTGCTGGAGCCATGTCAGACTCCAAACCAGTTACAAGTGGCATCCCACAAGGCTCAGTCCTGGGACCTCTCTTGTTCGGTATATATTTCTCGGAGGTACAGGCTAACACGGAAGGACTGTGGCTGACCAAGTTCACAGATGACTGCAAACTGGGCGCCATAATTGACTCTCCAGCTGACACAAGCATCCTACAAAAGCGCCTCATAGAAACAGACAACTGGTGCCAGAGCCATGGCCTCAAGCTAAACGCCAAAAAGTGTATAGTCATCCCCTTTGGCAAAAACAAAATGCCCACAAATTACCACATAGGTGGTAATCCATTAAGTACAGAAGAAGTAATTAGGGACCTGGGGACCCAAGTTGATAGCAATCTCTCATTTGACAACCACATGGCCAAAGTGGCTAGAAAAACATTTTATATAGCCCACCTAATCATGAAGGGATTCACATCTAGATCAGGGAGGTCATGCCTCTTTACTCATCCCTCATCAGGCCCATAATTGAGTACAATGCCCCTTTTGGGATGTACCTTACCAAACACCTGCAGCAACTGGAAAGACCCCAAAAGTACCTCACCAAGAGGATCAAAGGGCTCAAACAGATGCCATATGCTGCCCAGTTAAAGAAACTCCAGCTCTACTCAGTGGCATGCTGCCTACTCAGAGGCGATCTGTGCCTCACGTATAAAGCCATGTCCAACCCAGAATTAATGGACATGCTGCACCTCAGAAAATCCAAATCCCATCGAGCTATGTGCTCGAGAGACTTGAACCTCAGCACTGAAATAAATAGGACATACTGGAGGGACAGATTCATAACCCAGCGGCTCCCTTCACTCTGGAATAAAATCCCAGTCCAGGTTAGGCAGAGTCCCTCATTGACTTTCTTCAAGAGGAATCTTGATGAGTGGATGGGAGATAGTAGGTTTACCCCGTGTTTCACTTCTGTGTCACTGTTAGACAGAGGCACAGTATACTAACCTCGAAAAAGGGCATAGCAGAATTCATTTAAAATGGGTGGCGAAACCCAAACACACTCTGGCTAGGCTTATAAATGCCCTAGGGCAGATAGCCTAGTATGAACCTATGAACCTATGAACCTATATACACACACACACACACACACGCACACGCACACACACACACACATATATATATATATATATATATATATATATATATATATATATATTTATATATATAAACATATATATTTGTATATATATATATATATATATATATATATATATATATATATACACACACACACACACACACACACACATATATATATATATATATATATGTATATATATATATATATATATATATATATATATATATATATATATATATATATATGCACACACACACACACACACACACACACACATCTGAAGTGGTCATATCTGAGTATAACATGGACCACAGCAATCACACATTCCACCCCCCAAACAACATATGAAGAATATATGCCAATACACTATTACAAATATGTTCTATGGACACAGTCACCAACACAACTGCAATGACTGCAAATATCCGTGACAGAAATACACAGACAGCTTTCATTTTGCATAACTTTATTACATTCCGATGTATTGCCAAAAGGATTCAAGGACTAACAGTACCTACATGCTATACAGGAAGCATTTAATAGTGCCGTAATGAATCAGCCTGGAATTACCATAGTATTAGTCCACTAAGGGATAGGTGTTCACATAGGGAAAGAACATCCACACACATATAGATGTTGTATAAAAGGGGTTCCTACACACCTGCATGTGCTATGTACACCCACCAACATCTACCCCACAACCAAAATAATTACATCAATACATACTGTCATACCATAACCAATTATTCAACTACTGTACAACATCTGCTGAAACCTTAACATACCTGGACACAGGCACACTAACATGGCCCTATATGAAATAGTTGCTGTTATACAATTGAACAGCTGCTGATGTAACAGGGTTTGTATGAACTAATCCCGTTTTAGAGGGTTGAAAGGTTCGTATACCAGGAAGTGTTACCGAGTACTGATTATCAGCACAGCATGATACACAGTAACACCAAACTAAATATGTCTGGTAAGCACACTGTAAACCACCTAACATTATATGCATAGCTATGCAGCCTTGAGCTGGTCAAACAACCTGGCCAGACTGAAACATATGTAGAAGTATTAGTTACAGACAAACCCTGCACAAGTAGCAATGTTTAGAAATATAACAGCAGTACTCACATTTAGACCAAATCCTCTAGGTATTGCACACAATATATTACTGTTCGTCTCCATATAGCTGTTGCAATAGATTCCAAACCAAACTTCCACGCTGTCTCCATCACAAGTAAGGCAAAGGGACAATGCCCAAGTGGAGTACTCAATTATACTCCAATGTAGCCATGGCATTGGCTAAGGCAGTAGCAGCGCAGCTGATGTGCATGTAATTAGCTACTTAGGAACACCAATTGGTCATCGGGATAGCACGTTACTGATCTGTAACTATAAAAGGTTGCCTTGTCACACATTCAAACCATCTATATCTATGTGCAGGACAGTACAAAACACTGAAAGACGAACCGAAAATGAGTATTATACTAGTTAATAACACCTCCGATTACTAAGAAGGTATGTATAACATGTAGTATGTCTGTGTATGTTGTACCTGTACTGTAAGAATTACAGTGTAATCAATGCATATAATGGAAATAGCTATCTTGTAGCGATGTATTGTTGAGCAGTAGTAATGCTTGTAATATTCTATGTGTGTACTGTTGTAGGTCACACGGCAAACCCGGCATACAACACAAGGGATGTTATGGGCTTGGAAACCACCAATTTGCTTCCAGCCACTGTCAGTGTCAGGATTGGGCCAACAAGTATGTGCTATAACAGGGGATAGTATATGTCGATATATTGTAACAGTCGACATATGTATGGGTGCATAAGTAAGATGAACATGTTAAAGGTGGGCTTACCGTGCAAATATGGTGTGCATTGTGGGATATTGTGCCAATAACTGTGTAATGTACAGTATTCTAGGCAGATCTGTATTCTATTCTACATAGCAGTTCTGTTATGTTATGCAAACAGTAGTTATGTCTATTGGCAATTACAATACTCAATGACAGGATACATAGCATTTGTATTCATCTGACAGTTTAGCAGCATGATAGCAAAGATAATTGGAAGAGCCAGGTAACTATCTATGCACATAACACATGTAATATCCATCTCTCTAGTATCGTTTGCAAACAATAACAGCTGTGCATGTGTACATGTTATGCAAATGTGTGGTGACCCTTGTTACAGGGCTGGGGCAAATGGCTATGTGCACACCTACATAGAGTGGATATTGAGAGTACAGACACACTGGTTGAACTACCAGGTTTGTGTAGCCCAACCTCTCATTGCCAACCTAACAGCCAATTGCACATACTGTATGTAAGGTGCACAGCACTGGTAATGAAACAGGTTGCATATCATCTTTAACTCCAGTGTAATATCTGCAGTAGGAGTGTAAGATGTAGGAGACAGCTGCCCATGTGTAATAGCTGCTTCATAGGTGATGGCTCACACTATCTGATTATATCCTGATCATGTTGTTAGTGGCAGCAGAGTCTATTGATACATGACTCTGTTTGGAGAGTGGGTGTCTGTGCCCAACAGAGCTCATGGTCCTGGTGGATATGTGAGTATATACCCGGAGAAGGAAACAGACCTGTAGACACTTGCATCATCTGTAATCAACTAACAGGATGTGATGTGCTCCTCAGAGGAGGACTGCTGCTAAAGGTAGCTACAATGTTTCCGTAATAGCCAGTGTTGTCATGTCCATAACACAAATATTTACATGTGAGCATCACTGTCTAAAACATCTTCATAAGCAATATGTTAATGAACTACAGTACTTGGTACTTGTAGTACTGAATTCTCATACAGGCATGTCCACTAGTTAGCTACTGTTTTTTACTAATGTCAGCTTTGTGTATGTGGCCATCCTGGGGGAATGTAAGCTCTATGCCATGTATACTGCCAAACACACCTAACACCATGCCCCACACATTGTTTGGGATGCAGCTACAGGGGTAAGCTGGAAGGAAGCCCAGTCTACAGCCATGACTGGACTGGACAGTCATGAGGTATAGGTTAACACATGCAGCTCGTCAACACAACCAACACATACCCTTACCAGAACACAGTAAGGACACAAACACACACTACCAGAAATCACATACATTCACAGACACATGTAAGTATCTGGCCAAACAAGTGACCCCCCCCCCAAGCAGGAAGAGACAGACACCGAAATACACAAACTGTATGACATAGTTTGCATAATTGTGCCACACCTCAGAACACGTGACGGGAAACATGCCGAACAGTACTCATTTGTGAATGCAAACTCTAGCACTATCTTACACGCCAACCTATACGAGGGCATACATACTGTCAGCTGCCTGTCTGCCATGATTAGCCACATACCCATACACTCAGACCACCTTTTGAACTCTACACATGGCTCTGGCATATTCCATGTTGTGCAGGACCTGTGATGCAGTAGCCTGGACTGCATGGAAACACATGTAGGAACTGTCAGGTCTTGTAGCCCATGCAGGTATGTCCCAAGGCCTGGGTAGCATTCTGCCACTGGCCGGAATGATACTGCAGTACAGGGACAAAAGGATTGTATTCCACAATTGTCTAGTGTAGTGGTGCAAGTCAAAGGGTATCCAGTATCTGTCATCCTGGGATAACATGGTTGACAGACCATGATGCTTTGCCAGACAGGGCCTGCACCTGTCACCCCTGGGAATCTGGATACTGCCTAGGTCTCATGCTTCCCCTATAGTGCCTTCATCATGTACAGTTCAAGTGAAGGTCCACTGCTGTTACAGGGACAGCCAAGCAATAAACTGCGGGTATCGCTACACAATGATACATGTCAGAAACACTATACAGACACACATATGTCAATCCCTAACATGGAAAACATATCTGTACAGTGGCTGAGACATGTTTCAGTGCTCCAGAGAGCACACCTGCATGACCATGTTATAACACATACCTCACCTCTTGCCCATTATCCTTTATTGGAACACACGGGCCGCAGGTGTGTCCATATTCCTGAAGGATATGTACACCCCCCATGCTAGTTGCACTTGCATAACTTCAGATGCATTATGCTGAGCAACTACCTTTGTGCCAAAGTGGAATTTAAAATGCACCTTGAGACAGATCACCCACAGGCCGTGGACTTCCCAGCTGTCATAATGTGCTGTAATGGGGAGTATTAGGTCTGAGACAGAACCATAATAATGGCTACTCTCAACTATTCCATTATGAACTGATTATGCCATTGAAACAGAACCAGGATTCAACCCAACACAAACAAGAAGGCAAACTGGTGGTACCATGCTTTAAACTGTACCACAAAAGGTAGTAACTGTTCCAAGAGTGAACACATATGAGTGTAGGTGATCCCTGGTCAGCCTCAGTAAGATGCAGATACACCATATATAACCACACAAAGCTACTGTGAAACTAATTAGCCACATATTATGAGGCCAAGCACAGAGCATTCCGTAGCTGTGTCATTAATCGTAAAAGCAACGACTAGACCTGCCGTGCTGCACAGCACTATGGCATGGGAAGTACTGCAACTACAGAAATAGCACCCATTCATCCAGATAGGGTCCTGGAGAAGTGAAACCCACTCCCACCTCCACCCCCAACAGGTACACATAGTAATATATCCATGTACACTACAGGGCCCCTGTACTAACGACTGTGCAGGTACAAGCTGCACTCTCTAAAGCCATATATACAGCTTTCATGGGACCTGTCAACATCCCAGGGTGTATCCTACACAAATGTAAGAACAGTCAGCTATTCACATACACATCATGTTCAATCATAGCTCCATGTCAGGCTGTGTACACATCGAATGGTGCACAGCAACAGTTATCACACCCCACAAAGGGGGAGACACCATTGATAATGGGACATAGTCCACAACTACCCTGCTGAGTCTGATCTGTACGGCCATGAACCATGATCAATGTATTTGATGTACTCGGTATAGATGTAGATGAAAGTAGGGTTGATTCACACTGCATATCATGACCTTGCCAGGTCATAGGACACCATCACCCATACTATGTTCCAGCTACACTCAGTAAACTAGGTGTATATTCCTATGTCACAGGAGTGGTTGGTAACTGGACTGCTGGCAGAACCAACACTACAGAAGGTGTCAGACTAATACACGCACATCAAACCAGTGCCAGCCACTGTAATACAGGGGTCATTCCTGCTACTACCCCTCTTTGTTATCTATACCACACAGACTAACATAGAATGCATCAGCCTAAAGATGCTTGCAAATGACTATGAACTAGGTGCAATAGTCGACTCAATGTGTACTGCGTTCAACATACAGAAGGGCCTTAGTGTGCCAGATGTGTGGTGTGTGATGTATGGTCACAATCTGACAGCTAAGTATTGCATTGTCATCCCCTATGTTACAAACCCTGTACCCATTAACTACCACCTAGGCAGCAGTCAACATAATGGCAACTGTGTGTATGGGATGCAGCTGGACAGTACTTTCCTTTGATAGTTACTTCACCACACCAGACAGGTAGTTGTATGTGGCACCCCTAATCATGACAGGGTGCCATCCAGGAATATAAAGATAATTGCTCAGCCATAGTCAACACCCATGTGACCCCTAATAGATCACATATTTCCTTTAAGGGTTTTTGCCCATGTGTAGATGGCCTACACTGCCCTTCCCAGTCCCTAGCTGCATTATGTAGCATGCAGCCTACCCTTAATAAAGCCATGTCCAACCCAGAGGTGTTGGACATGCTACACTTAACACAGCCTGATCCCAACTAAACACATACTTCATGGACATCCACCTTTCTAATACAAGGATCACAACATGCCTGACAGATCTCAGTCCCTTACACTTAACATACTCTTGCCATACTATGCATCCCTGTCCAGCGAAGCTGCACATTGCCCCTCTCTGTGACATGGTGTGATGACTGCATGCCAAATATATCAGTAACCCTGTAGATCAGTTCTGTGGTACTGCTTGAACTGGCCACTGAAACTTACCTGTCTGTTGCCTACAGCTAGGTAACCTGTCTGCCTAGGCTCATAAATGGCCCAGGGCATATAGCCTACTAGATCACTATGACCATACATGCTATAGTTGATATCCAACCCTGCAAATACCATCAGGCTAGCTATTGTCCCATGTGTTACACATGTGCAACACAGGCAATACATGGCAGGATGCTACACAGCTGTACAGTGCCATGTAGACGTATATTGCAAAACACATACATGCTTGCAAGTCTGCAGAGTCACAGGTCATGTCCCTAATGGCTATGTATGACTATATATGTGGCATATACACGGCATTAAGGTCAATTGCATTAATGTGAACACATCCAGACATGTGCTGATAGGTAAAGACACCAGTACAGGCAAACAGACATGCCCACGTCAAGACAACATCCACATGGTGTATGAGCAATGTCAGTACATGACACACACATATATGGTGATAACATCACATCACCAGTAAGTGTCAAATGCGTGTGACTTATACATGTCAGTGGTGTTAGTGTCATGTAGAACTGCAAAGACATTTTTGTAATCTTAATAAATGTGATACACATCTATGTTCAGCTGTACTGCTGTACTTCTCTGTGAGTTACTGTGACCTGTCTCCATTATTATGTCTTCCAGGTATGCCACATAACAGACTGCAAGTGTACAGCCGCTTGGAGGATGAGGTCCTTGTCCCATACCTCCTCAACAACCACACAACGCTCTTCAGCCATGTGTCATAGGATGCACAGCAGTAGGATGCCCTGTGGGAGGAGCTCTGCAGGAGGGTGAATGATGTTGGTGGTCACAATCGCACCTATCAGCAGGTGCACCAGCACTGCACTGACCTCATAAGATGGATGAAACAGCGTGCTAATGCAATCGCCAGGGAACAAGGTGCAACAGGTGGGGGCCAATCACCCAGCCTGCACTCACACGTATCAAGGAGCTACTGGCCAACCTGGGGACACCTGCAGACCTCCATCCACAAGCTTTAGCTGGTATTGTGGAGGTGGGTGTCTCTCAACCACTGAGCCAGGAGTTGCCTGGTAAGTCACTACTGCACTTAAAACACAACTATAATTTACATAGTTACATGAGTTACTGTACAGTATGTAAGGTAACATCATATGCAAGGCATGTATGCACACATGCCGCATACTATAGTCCGCTACTCTATGTATGCACAGATGTGCATACTCCATAGTATAGTGTATTGTACTGGCTTATGTGATAACATGGACATTGCACCCTGTAGCTATCACACAGGTGTGGATAATGATCTTACTGCTGTGACATTCCTGTTTAGATACCTCTGGCATTTTGCAGTGACAGCAGCCTGTGTCAGATGAGATTGTTATTATTTACCAGGCTTGATAATGCATGGAACATATTAATTGCATGCTATCTGCCATAATACATGTACACATAATGTATGGTGGTCCTGTTAATGGACACTGGTCAGACCTGCAATGCATCAGTGTTTACCTATGTGAAACAATTGAGGACTATATGAAACACCTACACTAAACCTTCCAAACTATCATTGCCAGATATGTAAACAACAGTGAATACAATGGTGGAGGTGTGTTCCACTGTAGGGACAGGTACTACATATCAGCATTACACATG
The DNA here is from genome assembly GCF_019279795.1 of Protopterus annectens. NCBI lineage: Eukaryota > Metazoa > Chordata > Ceratodontiformes > Protopteridae > Protopterus > Protopterus annectens. The sequence continues at coordinate 374,229,882 of NC_056726.1, read as the reverse complement.
TTGGGAATACGAACAGTACTGTACAGAGAGCATATGTGTGCAGACACTCTAAATGTGTTGGAGCTGGAGTATGACCGGCCAACAGGATACACCCTTGTGGAGTATACCCTTGCTATGAATGTCACACAATGTCATGTGCTATCTGACTTGTCCATGACATGTAGTGGGCTGACTGCAACACTGCTCAGCTATCCTGCAAAACATGTCTCACACTCCATACATACCACCCTTTGTCTGCATAACCCTGTCCTCAGTGGAGCATATGACATCTATGGGTGTATGTCATATGGGATAACACTGACATGTGAAATAAGATGGCCATCACAACCATTGGAGAGAACATGTGTACACATGACCATGGAGGATGGCCAGAGAAAGGAAGCAACACACACAGTAGAAGTGATGTACATGTGTGTACACCCTGTTGTACATTGGCTTGACACAATACAAATATGGCCATTGTGTAATGGTGATATTGCAGATGTGAAACACTAAACATCATACAGGCCTGTGCACAGCTTGTATAGGCATAGCATGAAACCACCACATAACATGTCTTGATCTCCCGAGTGTGTCACAACATGGAATCATTCACCTATACAGTATCTAAATACATACATGTGTTGCACAACATACACATACAACCACATCAAGCCACAGATACAGTACATTCACTTTGCTGGTGTAAGACATCACTGTCATGCCTGTTCCTCATGTGTGTGAGGTACACAGATGGCATGTGGGACATACAGTACCGCTAAATTAGCCATGTGTGGGCATAGTTGCCAGGCATCAGTAATATGGTTGCAGATGTGCAGGGGTGTCATCCGTATACCCTTCTGTGACCTGTGTCACACATTCCACATTAGGGTTTAGTGTGTATACACCTCAGTGATGTGGGTCACATTCCACATTAGATATGTATTGTATGTGAGCATAGTCATGGCTATGAACTGTTTCAATAGCTCACACTGTATAGCAATTTGAAGCCACATGATGTCCTGCAATGGCTATGCACATCAGCTCAATGTGCAGTATGTCACTGCATATTTGTAGGGTGGACAGATAACATTGGCATCACCTGAAGGCCCATGTTAGTATAACATGTCCCTGCATTGGGACACCATTACCGTACTGTAGATTGGAAAGGACACCATTGTGTTACACATGTATGCATGTCATTCAACATGTCAGCAGGAGACATGTCATACTACATGTGATTGGCAAGGTCATATGCCACACAGCAGGCTGGTGTACTGTAAACCTGTGCTGGTCTCTGGCACCATTGCAAAGTAGGGACAGCCATGTCAAACATGTGTGTACAGCCACATGCACAATATCTAGACTCAGCTCAGGGGTAGGCGGAATAATGTTGAACAGACATGCACTGCTTTGGGGGAGATATACAAGCTTGGGCTCAGGCAAACATAGTATGCAGTCGACATACCCTACTGCTCATGTCCTCACACATAGGGGCGGTGGCCAACACAAAGCATCAGTGGCAGATGTACAAAGGTCAGCGATGGTCTGTTAACATGTGGTGTATGTTGCACACACCATGGCAGTGTGGTGCAACAGTGCAAAGTGCATGCATTGTGTTGCAGATATGGGGCATATGGGGCATAGGCTACTAACACAAATGGTGTAATACAGGTATGTATGCTAACCACTACTATAATTGTGTAAGGTGCATGCCGTCTGCTATAACACATGCATGCTGTCGTGTGCAAGTCAGGGATGTATGATAACTACCACTATAATTGTCTGAGCTGAAACTATAATTGTCTAAGCTGAATGGCATCTGCCATATCATCTGCATGTAGCGTGTGTGTCTGTGTGTCTGTGTGTCTTTGTGTTTGTGTGTGTCTCTCTTTCTGCCTCTGTCTGCTAATGTCTGTGTGTGTCTGTCTCTGTCTGTGTGTGTCTGTCTCTGTCTGTCTGTGTGTGTCTGTCTCTGTCTGTCTGTGTCTGTGTCTGTCTGTGTCTGTCTGGTATAAATTGTAATGTACAGTTCTTGTCTTCCCCTCACAGGTGTTGATGTAGGTGTGTTGCCCTCCTGCAGTCCACCTGATGTTAGTGTCCCCACAGACTCTAGCAGTGATGATGATAGTATGATTGAGGCACAGGCAGGGTTGTCAGTGGCTAAATCTGTGCCATTGGTTGCCATTCCACCTGTCTCCACCTCATCTTCGCACACAGTTCCCCTGTTTGCATATACCCCATCACCACTGGCCATAGAGGAAGGACAGTTGGTGGGTGGTAGCATGCAACAGGGAAGTGTGGATACTATGGAAGGTGTACTTGCACACCATGATCTCAGTCAATAGACTAGTGATGTTCCACACAGGCATGTGCCCAGTGCTGCTCATAGGAGGACCACTGGCCAACATGCCCCTGCGAGACAAAGCACATCAGCTGGAGTCACCAGATGCATGTTTTGAGCTGTAATGGAGGCACAGGCACGTGCTGAATCCCACAACAGAGAGGGTCTGAGGCTTCAGAGGGCTGTTGTCCATTCAATAACTGACAACATCCAGGCACTTGCAAATGCTCACCATCATCTTGCAGATGTTATGGATAGATGATTCGGTAACATGGTGGGAGTTCTTGACTGTGGCATGTCAATCCTTGAGTGTGGGATGTCTGTGCTGGAACATCTGGTGGGAGGGAGGTATCGAGCATGTGGACATAGGTCAGCTACATCACCTGTTGAAGGTCTATGTGAACATGCTACTGCACATGCCCGCTCCCATAGTGGCAGTAGCAGCAGCAGTGCAGCTGGTGCTGTGCAGTCCACACCAGGACACAGAAGGCCACATGCACGTGGTCCTGGATGGTCCCAATAGGGACACAGTTCCAGTGGACATGTGTCATCAGACAGTACCCAATCTGGACCTCTACCTGGTAGTGCCCGTGCAACCCCTGACAGGTGCAGGTCACGTGGCTATTGCCGGACACCGTGAACTGTAACACCTACCTTGTACAGTCTGCAGCTGTCAATAATACCCCTGTGTAGGCCAGCCACATGCCAGACCTGTGTGCATGCATACACACACACTGGAAATAATTTTAGAACACCTCAACACACACACGCATAACATCCACACATGCCCAATGATATCACAGGCCCTAACACACACACATGATGTCATCCAATGGCGCAGCCTAAGCCTCTGGCAAACATTATCACCCTGTGCATATGATGATGCCTGTGCCGCATCCCTGCCATCCACACCATCAGTGCAGGGACATGTACATATGGTCTGATGCACAGGGTGAACATACTAGGTAGACAATTGTAGATTAATATTGTTGAGTAGTGTTGACAGGCAGCAGACGTACCATGTATTATAGTTTTATAATGCATTTTTTATGTTTGACATTATGTATCATGTGTAACAACACTAACAGCATGTTGATCTTGATGTTCTGCCTTCCTCTTTCAGGTGTAGTTGCATGTGCCGGGAGATGTCTGTGTTTGCGGTTAGTGTCCCATATGTATATGTTGACTACCCACAGGTCAGTATGACAATACCTGCATGCACCTTGTAGCTTCCACATCACAATTATATTCTCCCATGTTTCAATTATGTTTACTATTCTAATGATCCAAGAGCATGATAGCTGTGTAGTAAGCAACTGTGCTCAGAGCCATCACAGCCATAGTGGATGACATCACAGGTATAATTAGTTACCTGGAGCATGGAGGAGGTAAAAGAGTGATATGCTGGATGACAAGGGTAAAGAGCAGTGGAAATAGTGGCTTCTCATTGGGAAGCAGTAATACCCACTGCCATGACAGCATGCAAACGCGGACACTCCCACACACTTAGGGATTCACAGACACAGTAACACACACTCTGACAAACACACAGTTGCCAGTGTTCAGATGAGAACCCCTACCTATGTGCATATCATCATTATAGTACTACGCAATTACAAGATGTGCCACAGAAATTACACATGTACAGGTAGTTGGAATGGCCTATGATCGAGGATATTGACAGGGTACTACAGTGCAGTGAGTGTATGTGGGGAGGGGGGGTCCATCAGTAGGCTATGTAACAACAGGTCACACCCCAGGGTGTCCATGTTAACAGGCGGTTAGAATGCCCATCTACGATTGATGATATCAACAGGGATGCTATATTGCATTGAGTGGATGGGGGAGGGGACATTAACATTTCACTATGGTAAAATACAGCCTCACTCCAGGGACTGGACAGCCATACACACGTACAGCCACACACACACACACACAAACACACACACACACACACACACACACACACACACACACACACACACACACACACACACACACACTGTGGCATTCACAAAGATATGCACCTATGTCGCACACATACAGTCACTTTACATGTGTGAGGTTTAACCACCTGCCTATGCCTATCTTTCTACACTTCACTCTGTCCTGATGTCAACAACAGTGTTCTGGAGAGTGATAACATGTGGGATGTATTCCCAACCATACGTGACATATATGGACACACACACACCCACACATGCCAGTACTGTGAATCACACATCTGCCTATCTCATGATAGGTACTACAGAAGTACAGCACTATCACATCTGGTACAAAGCTTACTGACTCTTTCCTTTGCTAGCTGTGCTGATATATGCACAATATATGCACAGGGAAGGTATTACAGTTACAGGTGTCATGAGGTATGCATTCAGTGTCACCCTTACAGCATTCTACATTGTCTGTTTTCCCTTTCAATTAACAAATCCTGACCTTAGCAGTTACACAGGTTATTGTAGGATTGGTTGCAACACACCAGTGAGCTGTCCTCAGTAATCATTCATCTGAAAAGAAGCCCCACCACTTAGTAGTCATGTCCAAACATCTATCCATACCTCATGTATGGCTTACTGTATTTAGAGCATATCGCTATATACAGTTGGCAATGTTGAGGCTGTATTGCAACAGCATGATGTACTAAGACAACAGTCACCTTCAGACATCAGACACTGCACACACATGGAATCTACACAAACATCAATACATGTACACATATGCAGTCTACATCAGTAAGTGCACTAGCAGGTCAAGAGGATACATTCTACACCTTCCCCATGCTATGTGTGAAACATAGCCGAACATTACACCATAATGGATGTTGTATTCATGTACTGGTAGGACATTGTTGACATGGGGTATATGTAGGAGCTGTGGCCACATGTGGCTGTACATGTCATGAACATATCACCTGTGACTACTCAGGAACATACAGACCAGAGCTGGATTTCCCTGAGTCTGACAATACAGGCCTTATGTAGGTCCTATGGTCCTGTTATTTGGGTATGTTTGTAGGCATTGCATTAAGTGGACATGTCTAATGACATACATGCCACATGGGGTGCTGTATGATACGATAGGTGTTATGGGTGACCAGTAGAGAGAATATTACCTCTGTTAACATAGCTATCAAACCTTATGTACTGTTAGCATGCTATCTGCCATGTGCACGTGTGTAATGACTGTAGCCACCTGTATGTAGAAAGGATAACGAAAGCTATGGTAATGTCATTTATGTTGTGTGAGTGTGGGATGTACATATCCAGGGCAGGTACAGTTAGGTCATATCCAACCATGAGGGTGTTGTTTACTGGTGTACAGCAACAGTTGACCATGTTAATGCTGACAACACCTGAGGGACCCTGGTATGTGTACAACTGAGCTGGTTACAAACAGTGGTGTTATTGCACTGCATAACACATTATGCAGCTGTGTCTGTACATGGGTACTTTGCACAGTTGATGTAGGCCTAGGTACAGTCCACCAATTGAGGGTTATCTGGTGGTCTACCATACTATGTCATACCACATACGCATGTGTGTTGGTAGTCTGGGGACAAGGTGGTGGATGTATATAAGGATACATCCTAGAATGCAGCATTTGCCACTGTCACTTGTACCTGACTCATCTGTGATGCGTTATGTCGGAGTAGTGGTTTTTACATGTGAGTAGCCTTTATGAATATGTGTACACCACCACCTGGAATGGTCCATACCACTGTTATGGCCCACATGTCTGGATCTGAGTTATATGGTGGTAGTGCAATTGTGCACTACAGAGCCTTCAGCCAGGTGTTCCTCATTGCACAGATGTCAGTATTCCCCATTGTGGGTTCTACATTGTGCAAATGGATTACTAAAGCCACACATCTAGCACAGGTTAACATAAGCATCCAATGCAATTGTCATGTAGGTGTCAGGGTGTTACTTTTGGGTGTAGGACATTTGCCTTGGAATAAGGCCATATGAGTAAATGTGACCTAGGTATTATCCACACACACGTGAAACATGGATGCATGTGCTCTGTGTTGAAGGCTTGTCATTTGGTCATGACAGCCCAGAATGACAGACACAGGACAACCTCATAATAACAGCAGGGCATGGGCTCTTTGTTTTGGTCTAGCAGTTGCCACTCGTACCATGACATCGCTGTGTGTGGCATTAATGTGCTTGGTTGCAAATGCCTCATGTAAGGTGACAGACAGCAGCATAACTTGTTTATATGACCAATTTGAGATATACTTAAAGTAGCAGTCCTGTTAATAATGACAACTACTAACACAGCCAGGAGAGGTTATCTTGACACCTGCACCTCAGTACCATTACACAAGGTGGCTCACACATTATGCTTGCACATGCCACTGTTCCACTTATAAAGGCACTGTCCACAACCTGCTATCAATGTATGCCTTTCAGGGCAGCAAGGTGAGTGACACATGCTGTAAGTAGCATCCGCCTGTACGACCCAGGTAACCTATTGTCTGTCACGTCCACACATGCATGAATGTGTATACTTAACATATATATGTCAGTACTTCATGTACATGTATGCATGTGTATCACACAACACAGACACAAATATATAATTCACGGGCCACATACAGGTATCAGGTAGTAAACCAGTATGATGTGCACATATACTGACAGGTAAGATGTACCTAACTGTAACCCTGTGTGTTTACAATAGGAGTCCATTACAATGTGTTCTGTTTAAGTAAGTGTTTGAGCATGCACACTGTGGCCTTCAGTGGTTTGAATAGGAGTGCATCCCAAACAGCCCTGTGCTACTAAGTGTATGAGCGTACCCACTGCCACCTTGTGTAATTTGAGTCAGTGCATCCAACGAGCCCTTTGTTACTAAGTGTATGAACATGCCCAGTTTAACCTTGTGTAGTTGTAGTCATAGTGCATCCTAAATGGCCCTGTGCTACTATGTGTATGAGCATGCCCACTGTAACCATGTATAGTGATAGTAGTTGTCCATTCCACAGATGGCCATACTCCAGTACAGGTTTCTGTTGTGCTACAACTATACCTCTCAGGCCTACCTGCAGATGATGTGTCTTGTTTGTGCATACAGGTTGTAATAGACACCTACTTTAAACACACAGGTTTACAGCTATGTACTTCATGACTGTCAGTCTCCCTGTTGTTGTCCCCAATCTTAGAAGGGCAGTCTGACTGCCTTGGAATGTGTAATCTCTGTGGCATGTCTCGTAACTGCATAGTACTGTAATAGTGATCTGTAGATAGGCAGGAGTTCTGATCCCACCACTGGCAACTGTGTGCATGTGTTTGTGTGTGTGACAGAAAATGCCTTAGTGTGTGTGTCAGCAAATGGCTGAGTGTGTTTATGTGTGTGTATGTCTCAACAAATGCCTGCATGTGTGTGTCAGCAAATGGCTGAGTGTGGTTGTATATTTGTGTCTGCATCCTGTCATGACAGTGGGTTTTGCTGCATTCCAAAGAGATACCTCCTTTTGCAATGGCCTTTATCCTTGTCAACTGCTAAACCTCTCTCTTCCCCCCTCCCCACTGCCTGTAATCGGTCCTGTGATGTCACCCAGCTCAGAAGTGGAATCAGAGTAAGTGTAATTGTATGTGTTCTGTGGCACATAGCCCAACTGCATACCACTGTACTAGTTACTGTTACATAGGCAAGACGTGTATGCACAATACTGGCAAGTGTGTGCATGTTTGTGTATGTGACTACCCTGCAGCTAGCCAACTTCATGCTTCTTAAGACAGAAGTGGTGAACTTCAGGACACCCATGCAGATGGACAATACAGTTACAACTGCTGAATCCTACACAAATGCCCTCTATAAGCACTTAACACGAGTGCATGGATTGTGCTATCCCAAACAGAACCAAGACGCTATCCTCCAAAAAAAGGAAGCCAATCTGGTGGTCCCTTGCCATAAACAAACTGTACAACAGAAGGAAGAAACTGTTGCAAAAGAGAGTAAAATTCCATGAGTGGAGGAGCTCCCTGGTCAGCCTCAGTAAAAGCTGAGATCCCTTATAAGATCCTCCAAAGCTAGCTATGAAAACAAAATCGCCACTAAATCCAAGGACAACCACAAAGTATTCTATAGCTATGTCAAGAATCTAGATGGCAACACCCAGATCTGCTCTGAGTTATAGCACAAAGGCATGAAAATTATAGAACCAACTGATATTGCCAACATTCTGGCAGATAGGTTCAGTGCTAACTTTACCCCCCTCTCACCCCCTAAAGGGCCCATATCTATACAGGAAGAATGCAGAGTCCCTGTAATCACAACTATGCAGGTAAAAGCTGCACTCTCTAAAGCCAAAAACACAGCATCCATGGGACTGGACAACATCCCAGGCTGCATTTTACACAAACTTCAGAACAAACTGGCTCCCCACTTAAGCACCATGTTCAATAATAGCTTCACATCAGGCTTTGTGCCCAATGAATGGTGCACAGCAACAGTTATCCCACTCCACAAAGGGGGAGCCACCACTGATCCTGGGAACCATCGCCCTATTAGACTGATGAGCCTGGTCTGCAAGGCCATGGAACGTATCATCATGGAACTCATAAACAAAGACATTGGTAACCTCCAAACTCTGGATCCCACCCAGTTCGGGTTTGTGAAAGGCAGATCATGCCTCCTGAACCTGATCGACTTCTTTGAGGCAGTCATCAAAGCCATGGATGAAGGTAAGGTGGTTCACACAGCCTATCTTGACCTTGCCAAGGCTTTCAACACCATCCCCCATTCTGGAATTATAGCTAAACTCACTAAACTAGGTATAAATCCCAACATCACAAGATGGGTTGCCAACTGGCTCACTGACAGAACCCACACTGTAAAAGTTGCAGACTCCAAATCTGACCTCAAAGCAGTGACAAGTGGAGTACCACAGGGTTCCGTCCTGGGACCTCTCCTGTATGGTATCTACTTCTCTGAAGTACAGGCTAACACAGAAGGCCACTGGCTAATGAAGTTCACAGATGACTGCAAACTAGGAGCCATAGTCAAGTCCCCAAATGATGTGGACATCCCACAGAAGGGCCTCACTGAGACAGATGCCTGGTGTCAGTACCATGGCCTCAAGCTCAATGCCAAAAAGTGCAGTGCCATCCCCTTTGGTAAAAACGCTGTACCCATGAACTACCACATAGGCAGCAATCTACTTAACACCAAGTGTGTGATAAGAGACCTTGGGACCCAGGTGGACAGTAGTCTCTCCTTTGATAGTCACATCATCACAGTAGTCAGGAAGTCCTTCTACATGGCACACCTCATCATAAAAGGGTTCTCATCCAGGAAAAAAGAGGTCATTGTTACCCTCTACTCATCACTCATTATACCCATTATAGAGTACAACACCCCTTTTGGAATGTACCTCACAAGACATCTGCAGCAGCTGGAAAGGCCACCGAAGTACCTCACAAAGAGGATTACTGGCCTCAAACAAATGCCCTACATTGACCGCCTCAAAAAACTCCAGCTTTACTACATAGCATATAGCCTACTCTGAGGTGATCTCTGCCTAACATATAAAGCTATGTCAAACCCAGAGCTGTTGGACGTGCTACACCTAAAGAAATCCCAATCCCTCCAAGCTACATGCTCTAGGGACCTATACCTTGTCACCACAATAAACAGGACATGCTGGAGGGATAGATTCCTATCCCAGATACTTCTTATACTCTGGAACAAGCTACCCATCTATGTCAAGCAAAGTTCTTCATTAGCACTCTTCAAGAAAAATCTTGATGAGTGGATGGAAAATAGGAAATACACCCTGGGGATTACTTCTGTGTCTCTGCTGGACAGTGGCACAGGAAAATAACTTTCTTGGGTGGTGTAAGCTATGGAACCTTGCTGGCTAGGCTTACATAGGCCCTTGGCCCGATAGCCTAGTACCTACCTATGAACCTATGAATCTATAATGTCTTTTAGCACACCATGGTAGCCATATGTGGTGACCGGTGTCTACAAAGTATTACATAGTTAGGAATGGTAAAGAATACACATTCAAGCATGACTACAGTTGGGTATGCTATTTTCCTGTGCCACTGTTGAGCAGTGACACAGAAGCAGTCACTGGGGTGTAGGTCCATACCCATCATTCCCCCACCCTAACTCCACAATCCCCGGGGTAGATTACATTAGCTATCATTTCCCACCCCAAACACCACATACACTACAACCATCCCTTCTCTGGTGAACTGCTTATGATTTAAATGTTATAACACAAGAGATGCCTCTGTTTTTTGTACACATCAGTTCCTTTGGAACCCTTCTGTGTCACAAAGGGTGTTCAGACGTGTATGCATATATATATATATATATATATATATATATATATATATATATATATATATGTAATTATGACAGTTGTACAGATGTAGACTTGTCTTTGTTGTTTCACAGAGTACAGTACATTCAAGGGTACTGTACATATGTACACAAAGTGACTGTCCCATTTGTTTTCAGTACTATGGAATACCTGTAGTAAGATGTGCATTATAGACTCCATGCAACATGTATACAGCCCAGATGGCTTAGTGGTATGTCCAGTGACCTCAGTGTGCATGGTCCAGGGTTCAAGACCTGCAAGCCTTGTTGATATTATCAATTAGGACAGCATAAGACAGTTGTAAGCTGGTATAAATGTGTTTTTGTGACAGTAAGCAGTGGGTACACACAGGTAACAGATGTACAACTCCCAGTACACTTGGAATGCCCTTCTTTGGCAATCCTGCTGATGTCACTCACCTATGAGTACACCTCTGGGACTGCTGTAACCCAGTAATCTCCACTAAGGGTAATGCTGCTCAATGCCAGAAGTCTCAATCTCAAGATGCATGCACTCGAGGCCCTTCTCAGTATGGAGAACATCGATGTCTGTGCTGTGACAGAAACCTGGTTCAAGGCTCCTGAGAGCACCCCAGCACTATCAGGTTTCACCTCATATCATGCGTTCCGGCCCCAAAATCCGGACAACACCAAGAAAGGAGGGGGGTGTCCATATTCATAAAGGACACACACACCTCAAGGTTGGTGGCAATGCACGATGCATCGGAGACCATCCAGGTGCAATTAACCATAGGCAAGACTGCTCTGCAATTTGTAGCATGTTACAGGCCACCCTCAAACTCAGGAACCTCACATGGCCTTCCTGAAAACACTGGAGGGGATAAATGTATCTCCAAATACCATCATACTAGGTGATTTCAACTACCCTAATATAGACTGGGAACACTATTCAAGCCCAAACACTCTAGCCCAAAGGTTCCTGGAGTTCATAAACTCAAATGCCATGGAACAACTAGTCACCATCCCCACAAGAGGAGAAAACATACTTGATCTCATCATCACGAACATGGGATCACAATGTTCAACACCGAAGTATACCCCTCACTGGTGAGATCAGATCATAAACTAATCTCGCTGGCGGTCCTCATCCTGCCCCCACCTGAAATAAAAAGACCACAGTGAAAACTTCTCAAAAGCCGACTTCACACTTCTAAAAACTAGTGTGGTCTCCTTTAAGGCCCCTGAGCCAATGGTAAACATTACACAAACCGCTGAATCACTTACAAATGCCTTCTACCAGCACCTACAGGACTGCATGGATCAGGCAATCCCAAACAAAACTAAGACTCTTTGTACCAAAGGCAAGCCCAGTCTGGTGGACCCCAGCCATAAACAAGCTCTACAACAAAAGGAGGAAGCTACTACAAGATAGAGCAAAATCCTTGAAAGGTAAGACACCTTTGATCATTATAAGTAAAAACTAAGAGCTCTCATAAAATCATCCAAGGCAAATTTTGAGAGAAAAATCGCCAAGGACTCAAAAGACAATCATAAGGCCTTCTTTAGCTATGTTAGAAACCTAGGAGAAAACTCCCAGATATGCTCAGAATTAGTTCAAAATGATGTGAAGATTACTGAACCTACACACATTGCCAACATACTGGCTGACAGGTTCAGTGCAAACTCCCCCAAAAGGAGAGATATCTATACCAGAGGATTGTAGCCCTCCAAACATCTCCAACGCCCAGGTGAGAACTGCTCTCCAAGGCAAAAACACAGCATCCATGGGACGGATGGTGTCCCGGCTGTGTGCTCCATGAACTCAATGAGGAATTAAACCCGCAGTTAGGACAGCTGTTTAATCTTAGCCTCACCTCAGGATACGTACCCAAGGAGTGGCGCACGGCGACTGTGGTCCCACTTCATAAGGGCGGTGCCTCCACCGACCCTGGAAATTACCATCCCATTAGCTTGACAAGCCTTATCTGCAAAGCCATGGAGAGGATCATAATGGAACTCATAAATAAAGACACAGGGAACTTGCAGACTTTGGATCCATCCCAGTTTGGCTTTGTCAAAGGCAGATCATGCCTCTTAAACTTGGTTGACTTTTTCGAAACAGTCACCAAGGCCATTGATGAGGGCAAGGCAGTCCATACAGCCTACCTCGACCTGGCAAAGGCCTTCGACACAATACCCCACTCAAGTATCATCGAAAAACTCATCAGCTTAAATGTAAACCCATACATCACAAGATGGGTTGCAAACTGGCTAAGTGACAGAACCCACAGGGTCAGAGTTGCTGGCGCCATGTCAGACTCAAAGCCTGTCACAAGTGGTGTCCCACAGGGCTCAGTCCTGGGACCACTCTTGTTCGGCATCTACTTTTCTGAAGTACAAGCAAACACAGGAGGGTTATGTCTGACAAAGTTTGCAGATGACTGCAAACTGGGCGCCATAGTCGAAAACACATCTGACACAGATATCCTTCAGAAGGGCCTCACAGAAACGGATAACTGGTGCCAGAGCCATGGCCCAAAGTTAGACGCCAAGAAATGCATAGTCATACCCTTCGGGAAAAACAAGGTTACCCCTAGCTACCATATAGGTGGCAATCCACTGAGCACAGAAAAAGTCATCAGGGATCTGGGGACCCAGGTTGACAGTAACCTTTCGTTTGACACTCATGTTGCCAAAGTAGTTAGGAAAACCTTCTACATTGCCCACCTGATCATGAAGGGATTCACATCTAGATCTAGGGAGGTCATCGTCCCCCTGTACTCATCACTCATTAGACCTATGATTGAGTACAATGCCCCATTCGAATGTATCTGACCCGACACCTGCAGCAGCTGGAAAGGCCCCAAAAGTTCCTCACCAAAAGGATAAAGGGTCTCAAAAATATGTCTTATGCTGCCAGACTGAAAGAACTCCAGCTCTATTCAGTCGCATACCGCTTGCTCAGAGGTGACCTGTGCCTGACATATAAGGCCATGTCAAACCCAGATTTGATGAATATGCTTCACCTCAAAAAATCTAGATCCCTCAGAACCACAAGGGCAGGAGACTTAAACCTTGACACGGTTATTAATAGAACGTGCTGGAGGGACAGATTCATCACCCAGAGACTCCCTATGCTGTGGAACAAAATCCCGGTACATGTGAGGCAGAGCACCTCGCTGGCCTTGTTCAAGAGGAATCTTGACCAATGGATGGGAGATCGCAGATATACCCCAGGGATTACTTCAGTGTCACTGCTTGACAGAGGCACAGCAAAATAATAGGCATAGTTTTCTTCAAACTAAAGGGGTGGCGAAAGCCACATAACTATGGGCTAGGCTTATAAATGCCCTTGGGCGGATAGCCTAGTATGAACCTATGAACCTATGAACCTATGTAGTGTGTTAAACTAGTTTGGTAGGTGTTCTAATCCCAGGCAGGTCAACTGTGTGTGTGTGTCTGCCTGCCTGCCTGTGAAAGAAACAATGCTTTTAGAGTATGCACACTCTTTACAATTCACATGACCACCTTTTGCAATCCTGCTGATGTCACCCACCTAGAAATACACCTCTGGGACTGCTGTAACCCAGTATTCTCCATAGAGCGTGCTGTAACTGCATATTGCTGTAGTGTGATAAACTAGTTAGATAGGGGTTCTATTCCAAGAGAGGCCAACTGTGTGTGACTGCCAGTCTGGCTGAGAAAGTAACAATGCCTTTTAGAGTATGCACACTCTTTACAATTCACATGGCCACCTTTGACAATCCTGCTGATGTCACCCACCTAGAAATACACCTCTGGGACTACTGTAACCCAGTATTCTCCATAGCGCGTGCTATAACTGCGTATTGCTGTAGTGTGATAAACTAGTTAGGTAGGGGTTCTATTCCAAGAGAGCCTGTGTGTGTGTGTCACTGTCTGCCTGAGACAGGAACAATACTTTTTAGAGTATGCACACTCTATACAATTCATATAACCACCTTTGGCAATCCTGCTGTTGTCACCCACCTAGTAATGCAACTCTGGGACTGCTGTAACCCAGTAATTTCCGTAGCACATACTGTGACTGTGTAATACTGTAGTGTGATACACTGGTTAGGCAGTGGTTCTATTCCAAGACAGGTGTGTGTGTGTGTGTGTGTGTGTGTTTGACAGTCAGAGCCTGTGTGGAGGTGGCTGTGAGTGTCTAACGACTGGACATGTTGGGGAGCGGATTTTGTAGTTTTCCTATATGGTGTCCATATTATATGTCACAATGTCCACCTCACGAGGAGTACAGATGTCAGTCAGCCAAGGGACTGTGTTGGCAAGCCATACCCCTACATCTGGCAAAAGGCCTGGTGAACAACGTATGAAACCCTACTATTACCCGGAATACGTTCTGAACCCATGTGTCATACACAAACACACTTGTCTAGAATATCCCACTATGTTGCTAGTACCCTGCACACTGATGACAGATAGTAGGCATGGTGTGATTGCAGTGGGCTGCAGAGGGCATGGCACCCTGTACAGCAGTACAATAGGCAATGTGCCTTCACTATGTTCCCCACTGGATGCCTGCAACATATGTGGTGCCATCACATGTGATCCACAGAGGCCATACAATGCATTACACAGGTGGCCTGTATGGACCGATGCCACTGACACCAGGGAATACCTGTATCATGCTATCAATGCAGGTGCAGGTGCAGGGTCAACCTGCTGTCAATAAGCAGGTCCTGCCACGCCAGGCCAGTATTGGCATATCTGAGGATAGCAGTCTGTGTACACAACATGTGCCAGCCAAACCAGGTACACTTGTACATGTCACTGTACATTATTGTGGGACGTGCACATCCCAGGCAATGCCCATGTCAAGGACTGGACTGTCATTCACAGACATGGCATGTATTGCAAAGCTATGGCCATACACAATGGTAACCAGGATGTCAGGACAGTTCATACAATACCCATCTGTGTGGGACATTGCAGACAGTACACCCCTGTACCACACTGCACACCATTGTTGGGTGGCGTGATGCCAAGGATTACCCCTCACCCAGCCTTGTACAGCCATCTTGCACAGCCAACCATTACACACCCATGAAGCAATGCACACATGCATGTCAGTACTGGCACCTTGTGTCTGAGTGTGGGGTATGATGCTCCCAACCACAGTCACTCCCAGTATAACTCACATTGGCATACCGACAGATGTCAAACACGTTCACATGCCCTAGCCCATGGAGCCTCTGGATATCCCCTGTGGTGCATGTAGTACCTGTGCATTACTGCAGGAAGGGTATTTGTGGGCCTAGCAAAAAGTGTCAATGTGAGTCCATTAGACAGTGTGGTTGTGATGACAATGACATCCATTCATATGGACAGCCACGTGCGCTACACCTAATGTATGTCTACTATATCTCTGTTGCAGATGTCGCTCACCAGAACACATATATGTTCTTACAGCACACCAACATGTTAGCTTTGTGGCACATGGAATAACTGCATGCACTTGTAATAGTGATGACTAGTCAGTCAGGGGTTTGCACCCCTGTACTGGTAGGTGTGTGACAGACAATGCTTAGGTTTTAGTCTCCAAGCCCTCCTCTGATGTACTTTGCCTCTGTCTGTCCCTCCTACACACTGTCTGGTGGATGTGGAGTTGTACACCTGCTCAGCAGCAGCTTGTGTTTTGTAAGTGATGGTCATGATCAGGTGACCTATTGCAGTACTCCTCTAGCTGATTGCATGTGGAACAGCTGTGATGATGTTCCCATAGCCAATCGCATGGACACACAGTACGATATCTAGGAATGTCATGTTGGTGTTTCCCATGACAGTCGCTGTGAGTGGTACCTAGATCTGGTGTTTGGTAAACGGCATCACAGATGATATCTGGATGTTCCTCAAACAACATACACAGTGGAAAATAGCCTAAAGATAGGTGGGTGATGTGCCAGACATGACTACAGCATGTAAGTGTAGCTATGCTTCATTGAGACTACTGCCTGTTTAACAAGTTGTGTGTGGTAATGGCTATTCTGCCTGTTTTAAAACTGACAAGACAGTGCTCTGTTTGTGAGGGACCCCCATCTGTAGGGCCATCTGTGGACTGGTCAGTGTGTGGAACCATTTGTTTCCTGTGTTACTCACTGAACACACATCTGTTAACTGCAGAAGCATAGTGTGAGGATTGCAGTCAGTACATGGTGATAGTGATGAGTTACTGCCATTGCATCCCTGATTGGACATATGTCACATAAAACAGTGGCATGACAGACACTGTCTGGGGTTCTTAGTGACATGCCAATAATGGGCCACTGTTCATAGCTGCAGTCACAAGACTTCTACACTTTGTACAGATGTCATGCAGTATATATGTACGTGTTGTGCTCCCTCTGCAAATGTATACCATTAGTTATGTTGGGTTGATGGTCATATCTATGCATGCTGTTATACATAATCCTGAATGCTGTTGACTATTACTAAGCCATATCTGTGTTTAAACCGCAACACCATAGGCTGTATGGATTTTGTGGTCCTGGCAGAACCTCCTGTCCCACATCAGCTGGCCATGGTACCGGGCACCAGCACATCTGGGGCCCAGCCTTGGACCTCCACCTCTGTTGGCTCTGCACCACTTTCTGGTGGAACCACCACTGAGGATGGGGCTTGTCACCCCTGGAAGCAGGTCCAGACAGGAACATGTCTGCTGTCGTACAGTCCCAGACATGATGTGTAGGGGGCTCAATAAGGGGTTTTGAGGCCAAATATGACAGCTCGAGGGCAGAGTGTCACATTTACAGGGTGAGCCTGCCCCTCCTAGACAGCCCCCAGCACTGCCACTTTTGTGGCTGTTTTGGTGCAGTGGTGGCTGCCGATGGCTGGGGACCTCCATCCCACTGTTTCCATCTGGGGACTCATGGGTTTGTGACTGCCGAACACCCCTCCCCATCTGAGGTGTATCCCCCCACATGTGTCATATACTGACCCTGTATGCTGTCTTGTCTGTCATCCTACCCAACCTATCCTCCACGAGCATACCTACTCTCCTTCCCCACATCCCACTCTCACCCTATGGAAATAAAAGGTCAGTCGGTTCCTAGAATAACATTTGCCCCATACATAGCTGTCCATTTCACACACGTGTCCACTGGACACATATAACCCTTTTAATATGCATCACAACATACTCCAGTTGTCTTCACCCCTGTCTCTCAGGCACACGATCCTGGTATGCACATGACTCCTAAAGGTTCCAGGTACACGTGATGCAGATGACCCCATTGTACACACAACACTACCGGTCTCTGTATGGTTACCCCATTTACCTTTATCATGATGATGATGATGTCGCACACAGCACCTTGCATGAGTACTGTTATCACATAATGATTGGACAAGAACTGTTGTGTTAATGTAAATAAAATGCACGTAGTGATGTATTTGGCCAATGTACAAATGTTTGCGTGTGTTAATGACACATGTCTGTCTGAGGGAGTCTTGATATTACATAGGACAATACCACTACATAATACAGGTATTGCTGGTGTTTCCCTTTTCATTACTTTGTAATGCTTTGTTGTCAAATGGGATGTTCCTGATATATCTATATATATGTATGTATCTATATCTGGACATAAACACACACACATACATCTACATGATGGAATATATTTCCTATACTGTTAAATGACTGCACTGGATGATATGTTTGTGATAAGATCCAATGTCTATATATCTGCCATGGCTTAGTGGTAAATCACAATAGCTGTGTGTGCAGGGTCCTGAATTCGAGCCTTGCAGAGGCCATTTATGTTGTTGGGCAGAACAAGGCTGTTGGATACTGAGTGATTAAGGCACATTAAAGCAGTTGTGAGTGGGTGTGAGTGGGTTTGCATTGAGCTAAGCAATGCTAAACTCTGGTTACAGTTTCTTACACTCAGTTAGCCTCTACATTGCTTCACCAGTGTAATACTCACATACCGGCAGCAAAACAGGCTTATACCCGCTTGCTCCCGCACTTGCAAATGCACTGCATTTGGTGTTTGCATCTGACACTCATACCCCTAGGTGGGAGTGAGGACTATGATATTACATTGTGATGCCTATTACATCAGATTACATGCCTACAGTATCGGGAATGGCTGCTCATTAGGCGGGAAGCATGCCGTTCGACTGTACGGAATCCGCGGCCTGTTCACAGTTTGAATCATATTATTGGTGTGTTCCTCTTGCAATCTGCACCTGTCTGGCTAATACATGGGAAGTGACACTCTTCAGTACAAACAAGTAATTGGGTTTTGGAACCCACATCCTTCAGCCGAGTCATGCTACTGCATACTTAATAGTCTATGATCTTTCTAAGGTTGTGAATGGAGTATGTGCTTTCAGTCCCTATCAGACCTCTCATACGATTGGGGAAAAATACCAACTGAATCAGGGACACATCATAACAACATCAGGGACACATTTAAATTATTGGTGCTATTAACCTGACACATTGACAGACTCAGAACATATAAATTCGTACACATTTTCTGAGGTAAATGATGTTTATAACCCTTAATTGTTGTCATTGTTCATTATGTGTAATTCACCACCTGTCCTCCGAAAGTCACTGGTTTTAGGAGGAATTAAGTGGGACAGAGTTAAAAATTAAGTCGAAATCAGGGATGTCCCTGGAAATCGGGGGCAGTTCAGAGGTATGGTCCCTATTTGTCCCCACAATGATTTATGTCCTGTCCAGTGGATTTGCTCTTAGGGGTTGAGAGGTACGGGTGTCAGCTATGCCCATTTCGGAATATTACTTACATCCCCGGGGCGGTCCTATTACGACTGCGCCAGCCAACACCTGCATGCCTAGGCCCATGATTGCATACCCATAGTTCCCCCACCTGCCACTCCTCTACAGTACTCATCCTTACTGTGAGTGCAGGAGGGGTATAAACACACCATTACACACTGCCCACTCTCCCCGTGTTGGGACACATGTCGTACATTGTGTCGACCCATGGGTTACCAGGCTTGCACAACCTACTGGTCTGGGTACATCTACAGCCTGTTTTGATGAATCATTACCAGGACAGCCGCCGATGATCATTAATCTTTGTGTGTCCAACAAGGGACAGCGATGTCTGTTTCAAGATTAGACCTAGCAGGTCTCTCCCACTGGTAGTATCCTGCCGGTGGTCTGGGAAGCAATGGTGTGTTTACTTATATTGTGTGTCTGTATGTCTCGCCGGCCTAGCTGAGGGGTGGGGGGGGTTAATGCTACATGTTACATGTTTGTTTATTGGACCCCCTCACCCCCATATGCACGGCCTGCGAACATATGTAACATGTAACTGCTGTATCATATCCTAGCTATATACATGTGCATATTTACAATCACATATAAATATATATATATATATATATATATATATATATATATATATATACACATTACTATATACAGATATATCTGCATATGTATGCATACATGTATATATTTATATATTGCTGTATATATATATATATATATATATATATATATATATATATATATATATATATATCTCTAACAACATATGGGTCTATGGGTGTCTGCATATGTATATATTTATATGTGGGTATGTATATGTATTCTGTCTCTGTATGTATACATTTGTACTACGGAGAGGGAGATGCTTATCTCTATGTTGCTATGGGTCGATATACACAAACATACCTCTACATATATACATCTACATCTGGTTATTCCGTTCCTTGCCATATAGATTACACTTTGCTGCAGTGGGACTTGTAGTGGGTGTGGTTGCTCATTGGCCGACGCCTCTGCCCAATGAACACATTTGCTTACATCCTTGGGGCTGTCCATATAGGCCCACATCAGCCAACACCTGCACACTTAGACCCATAAGTAGCTACCCATAGTTCTCCCACCCGCACCTCTTCTACAGCACCCTTCCTTACTCTGGTTCCTGGTCAGTTCTGAACACATTGTTACACGCTGCCCACTCTTCACTTCACGGGACCCATGTCATACAATTGTCTCGACCCATGGGTCATCAGGCTTTCCCATCCTTTTATTCCGGGTATGTATACACCACAGCAAGAATGGTCAGTGTATCATCTTCTTTTGGTTTTGGCAATATTTGGGGTGCCCCACAAGGGCCTCACCTGTCTATGTTCCAAGATTAGATTTCATGGGTGCACTGTGTACCCCCCCGGTTGTATCCTGCCTGTTGTCTGGGGAGCAGTGGACTATTTACATTGTTTGCGGGTTTGTGTGTATGTTTCCCATGTCCGGCTGGGGGGGTGAAAGGTCATGCTATATGTTTCATGTTTCTTGCTTGGACCCCTCACTTCCATTGTCATAGCCTGTGAACATATGTCATTCTTGTGTGCTGTTTTCTATCATAGCTGTATATCTGTGTATACCTATGCACACACGCACACACACACACACACATATATATATATATATATATATATATATATATATATATATATATATATATATGTATATCTATATGTGTGTCTGTAAAGCGATGCATACCCCATGCAAACACACTTACACATGCTTACTGGTGTGTATATATGCTTAAACCTGCTTACTAGTACCTTATTCATTATGACACTGACACTTCACTCCAGTTAACTTTTAATTGTTATTTTGCAGGTTATACAGTGGACAGATGTCGCAATATATTCATGTACAGATTACCGATGGTAAATGGTATGTGATGCAGTGGGATTCGGTATGGGAATGTCTGTTCGTTTGGCGGTTGCTCTGACCAATGCACTATTGCTGTGCTGCTTCATTTGTATATATACCCATATACCCACGGTTGCTGGTTCCCTGAACACACTCACCCCTAACACTGCAGTCATCCATTCTCCAGTTGGATTCGCAGTGTATCCACAACACTACACATTGGCCACTCCCTACTCCTATAGACCCATCCCATCAGTTGACTCACTCCACGTATCCTCAGAACTCCCAAACTTTTAGTTCACAAACATTGATGACATGAGCGACCAAAAGAATGCTATTTGCAATTTTTGGGTTGGCCCACATGGGACACGCATGTGTTTACGTCAAGATTAGACTCTATACTTCATTACATCCTTAGGGTTACCACCTGTCTCACTTTGTGAGGGGTAGTCCCTCTTTGGGCAGTTGTGTCCTGCAAATAAATTGTAAAATGGCAAATGTCCTGAGATTTTAGGACAAAAGTACTTCCCATATTTTATGTAATAGTTGCATAAAACAGTTATGCTGTATCTGAAACACCTAACTGTTATAAGAAACAGAATAAGCAACTAAAATGCTACAAGAATAAGCTTTTATTTAGGCAAAAAAGTGAAGTTCTGTCCTTTGTGATGGCCATGAGTATGTTTCAGCCTGCAAAATCTGACGTTTGTACAAAAGATGTCCCACTTTGGGCATTTGAAAAGGTGGCAACCCTATACATCCTTACTCCCATTAACATGACACTACAATATATTAATAAGTATGACTACGTGGTAATGCACACGTTACACATGAGAGCCTACTTATGTACGTGTTCAGCGTATTTCTTTTACAAATAGACCGGTTTAGTAATTGGCGTTGCCGTAGCAGGAAGATCACAGGAATGATTCCATGTATGGGAAAGTCCTCACATTTGATTTTTTTCAGCACAGCACTGACTTCGGACATTGTACACACTTCTGCGTTTTAGCAGTTTCGTCCCTTCCCTCTTATGCACAACCTATTATTCTATCTATTGTCGAGGTTTGTAAGGGCACATTCATGTTATTTATGTCTGCAAATGGACTGAATGTGTTACAGAGCCTATCATGTAAAACATGAGATTGTACGTGTCTGTCCTTAATGTGATCAATGACCATAAAACAAAAATTGCCCGTAGGGTGTTTAGAAATATGTTTATATAAAGAACTGGACCCCTTTTTGTTTTTGATATCACTAAGATGCTCCCCTATCCTGACTTTAAAAGGACGGGAAGTTTGTCCAACATAAAAAGCTCGACAATTGCACTGGGCCAAATAAATCACCCAGGAAGTACTGCAATTGGCAAAACATAATACATCATAAACTTGTGGACAATTTTGTGAGGAAAAGGTCTGGCATTTTAACACCCTAGGGCAGTAGGTACAATGACCACATGGGTAGCATCCAAATAAAGAGCCTGCAAATAGATTAGCTTGAGTGGTTGAACATGTATCCCTATGATAAATCCTCTTGTAGTGACTAAAAAGAGAACTCAAAGACCTCCCTTTACGAAATGAATAGTAACACTGGTCCCCTATATATTTCTCTAAGACATTATCCATTTTTAACAAATGCCAATGCTTACGGATAATGTTCATAAATCCAACCGTATTCCTCCCATAAGTTGTTACCAATCTAAGCAAGTCCGACTTAATATGATCCCGATTTTGATAAGTTAATAAATCAATTCTATCTTGCTGATTTGCAAAACGATTGGCCCTCGTGATGTCACCCCCTAAATAGCCCCTACTTCTAAACCTCAAAATAAGATCCCTCTTGTAATGGTCGTATGTGGAAGAGCTGGAACAAATCCTTTTCACACTAAGGAATTGGGACTTGGGGATGTTCTTGATGACATGCTGGGGGTGGAAACTAGTGGCATGTAATAAGGTATTGAATTGAGGAAATTTCCTAAATATCTCACTCTCAAGAGTGTTGGTATCAGTTATTTTTATCAAAACATCCAAAAATGTAATTTCAGATCTAGAAAAAGTCAACTTAAACTCAATCCCTCATATATTGCCATTTAAATACTCTAGGAATTCCAAAAGGAATTCCTCATTAGCTCTCCACACCATCCAGCAGTCATCAAGATACCTCCTCCAAATATCCATCTCGATATAAATATTGTGACTGATGTCATAAATCACCTGATCTTCCACATACGCCATGAATAAATCTGCATAAATGAAGGCAAAAGAAGCCCCCATGGCAGTGCCCTGAGTCTGCCAGAAACACCTGTCCTTAAAAAAGAACACATTATGAATCAGGACCTGTTCAGTCATACATACCAAGAGGGTATTCAAACTAGGCTTGTAAATATTAGCCTTATCCAACCAATATTGCAGGGCCAAAAGTCCTGCTCAGTGGGGAATACTGGTGTATAAGGAGGTGACATCCAAGGTGCACAAAAAACAATGGGATTCTAGTTGGGTCTCAGAGATAATAGAAAGGAACTGTGTAGTATCCTGAATTCTGGAACATATATGTACCAAAAGCGGTTTTAAATATAGTGTAAGAAATTCAGAAATGGGGTTCCGTAAGGGAACCCCTACTTGATAAATCGGTCTCCCGGGCGGTCTTATGGATCTTTGGGAGAAAATAGATATATTGCCTGCTAGGAAAATCAACCTTAAGTTGATGACGCACTTCATCATTAATGATGCCCTCCTCTTTAGCCAAATCCAAAAATTTATCAACATCCTTTTTAAATTGCATAGTGGGATCCACCTGCATTTCTTGATAATGATTATGGTTGGATAACTGGTGATCAGCTTCAGCTTCATAGTCCCCCAGATCCTGGACCACCACTGCTCCCCCTTTATCTGCTGAGAGAACAACAATCTCCTTGTTGCTGATCAGTTTCTCCAAACATATTCTCTGATTTTTATCCAAATTATCCAACTTATAATTTCATACTCATAGTTCCTCCACCCCACCCATGTTCAACATACACGCATACCATCCATTGTCCACTTGTTATCGCAGCCATGACACACCTCCACACATTGCCCTCTCCCGAGCGTTAGGGACCCTACACGTATGTTGTCCCAAACCATGTATTCTCAGGCTCTCCCACCATTTAGTCCTTGAACATACCCGCCCTTGCTTGTGTAATGGTCGGATGGCCAAATAGTCTATCAATTTTTGGGTAGTCCCACCAGGGACTACCCTTTGTGTGTAAAGAAGACTTAGCAGATCAACAATGTTACTCCCACTGGTAATATCCTGCCTGTGGTGTGAGTAGCAGTGCTTTGCTGGCTCCTGCCCAGCTTGATATGACATACGCTGACAGCGTTATATAATACTGGGGTTACTGCTGATTCCCTTCTCATTCCTTTTGTATGCTTTATTGTTACATTGTTCTTTCTTCATATATATATATATATATATATATATATATATCTATATATATATATATATATATAGATATATGTATATACATATATATATATATATATATATATATATATATATATATATATATATATATATATATTATATATCTGTGTATACTTACATACATTTCCTATGCTGGGCACTGCTTAGACCCGCGCAAGCACACTTGGACTTGCTTAATGGTACTTATATGTGTTTACTGCTTCTTATTTGTGCTTACACCTGCTTACTAGTGCCTTATCCATTATGACAGTGCCACTTTGCTTGAACGATATTTAAATTAAATATCTGATGTGATAATCTTATGTTGGTTTTACAGCAAAACAACATTCATTCCACATGGAAAATGATATGTGCTATTGTTGGGCTTGAACCACGAATGTCTGTTCATTAGGCAGATGCTCTAAACCCTACACTATTGACATTTACGTTGATTCTGCATGTTTTTCTCTATTTGAATTAATTTGATGTGTAAGCTATGCTCAGCGGAGGGCAGCGACGTGCAAACACTCTGCGCTTTGCTTACACCTTCAATATTGCAGTAATTCAAATGTGTAATAGGGACACAGGGAGTCTAATTGTGACAGTTCTAGGGACAGGGCTCAACATTCCACTACATGCTTGTGTGTTTACTACTTTGATTTTATTTCACTGTCTGTGGACACTCTTGTATGCTTAGCATACATTTCGGTATCCACGGACACTGAATTACTGACTCAATATTAGGGGTGGGCTCTACTAGTAGGCATAGTAGGTTTTGCAACTGTCGGGGCATGTTTATGCCTCCATAGAACATTTGTACATGCCCCTGCATACGCACACATTTCCTGTGCACATCAAGGGTGTGGTGGCTCGCCCTCATACATATTGATATGGTGCTGCTGCACCATCTATAGTGAGGACGCTCGGCGCAAGGCTAAAACCGTCCTTGCGCCGAGCTTCTTGAATCCCGGGGAGAGTTTCCTACTAGATATTGCACAGAAAATGTATATCAGTGAAAAAGTCTGTTGATGCCTCCTTAAAAAAATTCTGCTAAATTGCCAAATACAGTCAGTCAATAACGCTAGACATTAAAGTTCTGTGCTGCGTATTGTTCAGAGAATGTATGCTGATGCAAAGTTTGTCATCAGTTAATAATGCCAGACATTAGAGCTTTGTGCTTCTTATTCTTCCTAACATGCTTTTTAAATGAATAATTAAAAAGCATCCATTATTTTGGGACCTTCTCCCCTTCCCTCTTTTTTGTCTTTGTCTCTGATTTTTAATCTGCATGTCCTACCTGTATTTGTGTGGGTTTATCCATGTGCTTTGGTTTCTCCAACACCCCAAAGATGTTTCCTTTTGGTAACTATGCAGAGTTTGTGTGTGTGTGTGTGTGTGTGTGTGTGTGTGTGTGTGTGTGTGTGTGTGTGTGTGTGTGTGTGTGTGTGTGTGTGTGTGTGTGTGTGTGTGTCAGTGTGCACGTGTGCATCTTATGATAGACGTGACTTGTCAGGGTCAATGTTAATATATGCATATTTGGATGAAAAATCAGTATAGCTTTTAGTGTCAGTGTACATGTGTAGATGTAAAAATAACATCACCTAATTTTTTTATTTGCTATGCACATAAATAATTATTTTCTGCTTGGCATTAAAAAAGTTAAATTATATTTCAGAAACAAGGCATAAAATGCATACTTGCATATTCTCTTGCTTTGTTACCGTCACTATATACAGAGAGAGACACACACCATCTCCTTTTTGCCTTTTCTTCCCTCCTGTAAACTGTGTATGCTGATGTATTTGTATCTTTGTCATGGTTATCTGAATACATTGTTTCTTTTACTCCCAAAGTATAAAGACATTGTTCTTTTATAAGTGGTACTAGTTCAGTCATTTTCTTACTTTGACTCAAAGCATGGGTACTTATTAACGTCTGCGTATAGTGGTTCAGGTGAACCAGTAACATCAGCTATACAAATATGGCTTTCAAATAGATCCAGAACTGTTACAAATAATAAAAGATTTCAGTAACTACAAGTGTCCAACTTTAGGTTTAGAATAGTTACAAATAATAAGATTTTAGTAACTGCAAGGCGTCCAGCTACAGGTTTAGAATAGTTACAAATAATACAATTTGAGTAACTTGCAAGATGTCCAGCTCCACTGCATCATACCAAGAATATGCCAACCCTACCTCTCCTGTAACTAGGAAAGGTAAGAGCTTTGGTCACAATATGACTGCTAAGACAAGTTGGCATGTCTCTACAGGCAGCACAATGCAAGTGTTTGGTTTAAATTCACAGTCTTGAAACAACAAAGTAATACAATATGCTGCTTATGATTCTAACTTGAGTCGCTATGAAGTCTCTGTGTAATCTGAAATATTTTTATCATGCCACAGCCACAACAGCAGCAATCTACCTAAATGAAAGCATCCAGCTATATGGTGTGCTCACTGGCTGATGCCTCAAAATAAAAAATGGCCACTATACTTTGAAACAACATGTAGGTACCTTCTGCAGAGAATTTCTGTAGGAATCCAGTTGTGTTGTCTACCAGTCCATGTGTACAACTGTGTTTTCTAGGGAGCATTGCTTAGGCACAATCTTGGATGTCTGTAGAAAGTATATATCTACACAGGAGTTCAGAATGGCTATCACTTACAATGATATGCTGTAGATTGCATAGATGTCATGTGGCCACCATGCACACTACATACCAGGCTGCTCAACACCTTATTAAATATTTTCCCTCTCTTCATATTGGTAGCTTGATCTATTCCATATAGTGTTTTTCACCCCTCCTGTACTGTAGATGCAGTAGGTAATACAATGAGCCCATGGGGTTTAGGGTTGTCACAACATGTCATGCTGACATGAGACCTTTTGACATATTTGCATCACAAAGCTCATGATGCCTACTGAATTCAGATGAAGGATGAATTTGGTAAGTGACTGTTTGCCACTTCATTTTCTGTTCGAAGTCTGGTAAGCACTGGACATGCTTCTTCATAATCCATCTCTGTGTTATGCATCTTTGCTTTTCCTGCTGAAATGCATCTTTTGTAAATCTGCACACTACTCAAACAGCTCCTAATCTTTGCATGCTGTATTGATCCTCAGTTACTTTCCACAGTGGATACAGTCATACATAGCCAGATCCAGCACTAGGTGACCTAGGTAGTGGCCTAGGGCCTCTGGGCTGGCAAAGAGCCCACTGACCGGGGATCTGCCGCAACATTCAGTTAAACATTTAAAATATATTGCATAGTATTTAACACAGGAACTTGCTGCCATGAGAGAAAAAAACTACAAGCCATGTAATGTGCTGCTGCGAGAGAGAGGAGGCAGGCCATTCTCCTTCAGTGTGTGTGAGTAAAATGCCTTAGTTAAGGGATTGCAGATTAGTTAAATAACTTCCTCAAGCTCAAACACTGTACCTTGGTTACAGGAAACAAGAGTCTTAATCCTTTACATTAACAACAAGGCTGTATCATGGATGCATTTTCAAGGAATCGTGGTGCTCAGTGCATTTTCATGGAATTGTGAGCTTCAGTGCATTTTCAAGGAAATGTGAGCTTCAAGGCAAGATAAGTTTACTGTTGAACATGCTAAGTCTGTTTTCAATGTGCAGTTGTTTTGTATAGTAAATGGCCATTAGTTTTTGAGCTATAGAATTTGAAAGCAGTGTTAGTAGTACAACAGTAGTACAACAGGCAGCATACTTGCTTTAAGTGCAGAAGCCTGTGGGTTCTACTCCCACACTATGTAGATGAATTAATGATACTGTGGTATATTTTAAGGGCAGATAGGGCTACTGCACTACTGAATGTGTCTTCCTTTGGATGAGATACCTAGTAATTATGAACTTGTTGTCAGTTTACCAGCCATTCATTCCCTATTGCAATACTACCAGTTTACCATTTTTTAATGTGACATGGAAATTTATTCTTCAAGGGCAGCAGACACTGAATTTGTAGATGAAACACTGAAATGTAAAGCTGTTTCCTAGCAGCAACCTCTTTATTAGTTACAGATCTCTTTAATGTGGAATTATTCAGATGACTTTCACTTCTTCAGAGGTTGTGCATATTAATTAATATTGGTGGATTATAATGACAGAGGTTTGAGTGGCCTTTTATGGTTGAAATGTTCTGAGATGGGCAGTTTTCTCATTATTTGGTCATACATTTTGTTTCACTATTTTCTGGAAAAAATGTTTAAGATTACATATTTTAAACACACAAGTGGTGCTGTGTTATACAAGGAATATAATTTAATGTAACCAGGAAGGTGAATCGAAGAACACATGCATGTATGCATGGCCCCAAAATGTGTGCAAGGGGCCTATGGTTTGAAAACATCTGGACAGATGCATTTTCTTTTAATGTGGCTTTCAAAGCAGTTTCAATGAATGTGGGTTTCAAGGACAGAGTAGTTTACTGTTGTTCATGTTAAGTCTGTTTTCATTGTTAGACTATATTGATTTGTATAGCACATGGATATCAGTGTTTTTGTTTTAAAAATTGAAATAAAAGTTGTAAATTTAAATAAAAATATCTGTAATTATTGCAGAACTAAAGTAGAAAACAGTATACACAGTGATAGATTTGAACAGTGTTTGTGGTAACTGGGGAGAAATAGCCAAATAATGGGACACTAGAATGGGTGTGGGGGGGGCAGTCTATTACCCTGCCTTGGGCCCCTTTTGATCATGATCGTCCTCTGCAGTCACCCCGTAGGTCTGAACTCTGCTCCTGATACTACCATGTAGAAGTTCTTCCTATGGGAGTAGTAGGCCATAGGGCAGCGATCTAGTCTGACCCAGGATTATTTTGAATCATTCACTATTTATAAATTCTACATAATTGGCAGTTTGTCCAAGGTATTGTTCAGTATGTGAGACCGCACTTTTAAAAATGTCAAGTAATGTACAGTTTTGGTCTGCTGCTAATTTTTTTCTGCTTTTTGGATATAAATAAAAAGTAGTACGGTCTTTTGTGAACATGCATCTAGTTGTTCATAGGTTCATAGGTAGGTACTAAGCTATCGATCCAAGGGCCTACGTAAGCCTAGCCAATAAGGTTCCCTGGCTTACACCACCCAAGAAAGTTATTTTGCTGTACCACTGTCAAGCAGAGCCACAGAAGTGATCCCTGGGGTGTATTTCCTATTTCCCATCCACTTATCAAGATTTTTCTTGAAGAGTGCTAATGAGGAACTTTGCTTGACATAGATGGATAGCTTGCTCCAGAGTATGGGAAGTCTCTAGGACAAGAATCTATCCCTCCATGTCCTGTTTATTGTGGTGGCAAGGTTTAGGTCCCTAGAGCATGTAGCTCAGAGGGATTGGGATTTCTTTAGGTGTAGCATGCCCAACAGCTCTGGGTTTGACATAGCTTTGTATGTTAGGCAGAGATCACCTCAGAATAGGCAATATGCTATGGAGTAAAGCTGGTGTTTTTTGAGACAGTCAGTGTAGGGCATCTGTTTAAGGCCAGTAATCCTCTTTGTGAGGTACTTCTGTGGCCTTTCCAGCTGCTGCAGATGTCTTGTGAGGTATATTCCAAAAGGGGCATTGTACTCTATAATAGGTCTGATGAGGGTCGAGTAGAGGGGAACAATTACCTCTTTTTTCCTGGATGAGAACCCTTTTGTGATGAGGTGTGACATGTGGAAGGACTTCCTGACTATTGTGTGATTATCAAAGGAGAGACTACTGTCCACCTGGGTCCCAAGTTCTCTTATCACACATTCTGTGTTAAGTAGACTGCTGCCTGTGGTAGTTCATGGGTACAGAGTTTTTACCGGGTCTACTTTATGTGTTCAAAACATGAAAAACCCGAATCCAAATAGTGCGACATATAAACAGTGAACCGCGAATATGTCAAACTTACTAAAGCGCAAAATTTAAAACCTCGAACCATCATAGTTGGCCAACCCAACACCCGCAACACACTACCTACCAAAACACAATAAAAAAACATACATACACTAACCAAAACCATACTTCTAACCCTAAATTAAAGCACCAAATATTTACTGATAACCCTACACTAAACCCCACATACACAACTATCTATGCACTATCCTTAACCCCTCCCTAACCCTAAGGTCCATAACTACTGCGCACTTCCCCTACGGAGTTATACCCAAACAAACTAACTATTCCACACACATACACTTAACAAAACCCTACACTAAACCGTACATACATTACCTACACAAAACCTTACATACACTACCTACCTATGCACTTACCTTAACCCCTCCCTAACCCTAAGGTCCGTAACTATCGCACACTTAACCTTATGGAGCTATACTGCAGGTGGGCCAACTATGCGAATTCAATATTTCCACTTTTGCGGTTTTGTTCATTCGTGGTTTGCTCTTTATGTGTTGCACTATTGGCATTCAGATTTTTCAGCTTTCGAGCATGTAAAGTAGACCCGTTTTTACCAAGGGGAATGACAATGCACTTTTTGGCATTGAGCTTGAGGCCATGCCTCTGACACCAGGCATCTGTCTCAGTGAGGCCCTTCTGTAGGATGTCCACATCATTTTGGGACTTGACTATGGCTCCTAGTTTGCAGTCATCTGCGAACGTCATTAGCCAGAGGCTTTCTGTGTTAGCCTGTACTTCAAAGAAGTAGATACCAAACAGGAGAGGTCCCAGGACTGAACCCTGTGGTACTCCTCCTGTCACTGGTTTGAAGTCAGATTTGGAGTCTGCAACTTTTACGGTATGGGTTCTGTCAGTGAGCCAGTTGGCAACCCATCTTGTGACATAGGGATTTATACCTAGTTTAGTGAGTTTAGCTATAATTCCAGAATGGGGGATGGTGTCAAAAGCCTTGGCAAGGTCAAGATAGGCTGAGTGAACCACCTTACCCTTGTCCCCAGCTTTGGTGACTGCCTCAAAGAAGTCGATCAGGTTCAGGAGGCATGATCTGCCTTTCACAAACTCGAACTGGGTGGGGTGCAGAGTTTGAAGGTTACCAATGTCTTTGTTTATGAGTTCCATGATGATACGTTCCATGGCCTTGCAGACCAGGCTTGTCAGGCTAATAGGGCGGTAGTTCCTGAGATCAGTGGTGGCTCCCCTTTGTGGAGTGGGGTAACTGTTGCTGTGCGCCATTCAGTGGGCACAAAGCCTGATGTGAGGCTAAGATTGAACATGGTGCTTAGGTGGGGAGCCAGTTCATTCTGAATTTTGTGTAAAACGCAGCCTGGGATGTTATCCAGTCCCATGGATGCTCTGTTTTTGACTTTAGAGAGTGCAGCTTTTACCTACGTAGTTGTGATTACAGGGACTCTGCATTCTTCCTGTATAGATATGGGCTCTTTAGGGGTGAGAGGTGGGTAAAGTTAGCACTGAATCTGTCTGCCAGGATGTTGGCAATATCAGTTGGTTCTGTAATTTTCATGCCGTTGTGCTGTAACTCAAAGCAGATCTGGTTATTGCCATTGAGATTCTTGATATAGATATAGAATGCTTTGTGGTTGTCCTTAGAATCAGTGGCAATTTTGTTTTTGTAGCTAGCTTTGGAGGGTCTTATAAGGGATCTTAGCTTTTTACTAAGGCTTACCAGGGAATTCCTCCACTCATGGGATTTTACACTCTTTTGCAACAGTTTTTTCCTTCTGTTGTACAATTTGTTTATGGCAGGGGATCACCAGATTGGCTTCCTTTTTTTGGAGGATAGCATCTTGGCTCTGTTTGGGATAGCACAATCCATGCACTCGTGTAAGTGCTTATAGAGTGCATTTGTGTAGAATTCAGCAGTCTTAACTGTATTGTCCATCTGCATGGGTGTCATGAAGGTCACCACTTCTGTCTTAAGAAGCATGAAGTTGGATTTGGATAAATTTTTTACCATGGTTTCCTTAATGTGGGGTGGGGGTGGGATGTGGATATCTAGTGTGATTAGCTTATAGTCAGATCGTACCAAAGAGGAGTTGACTTCAGGTGTGGAACACCGGTCACTCATCTTGGTAATGACTAGGTCTAGGATATTGTTGCCCCTGGTGGGGGTGTGGATAAGTTGATCCATGGCATTGGAATTTATGAATTCCAGAAAGCGTTGATTGAAGGAGTTGGTACATGAGTAGTTTTCCCAGTTAATGGTGAGGTAGTTGAAATCGCCCATTATTAGGGTGTTTGGTTGAACCCTAATATTTTCCAGTATATCAAGAAAAGAGGAGTGCAAATCCTGGGGCATGGTGAGGGATCTGTAGCAAGCTACAATTTGGATTGTAGTTTTGCCCAGAGTTAGTTGCACTTGGATAACCTTGGATGCATTATGCTGAGCAGCTAGCCTGGAGGTGTGGATATCCTTAATGAATATGGACACACCTCCACCTTTGGTGTTCCAGTCCAGGTTACATGGCCGAAAAGTGTGGTATGAGTTATAGCCTGGTAGTGCAGGGGTGCTCTCTGGAGCCTTGAACCAGGTCTCAGTCACTGCACAGATATCGATGTTCTCAATTTTAAGGAGTGCCTTGAGTGAGTGCATTTTGAGATTTAGACTTCTAGCATTGAGTAGCATTACCCTCAGTTTTTGCTTTCCTGTTCCTGTTATAGTGATGAATTTTTCATTTGAACCTTGCCTAGAAAAGGCATTATAGGAGTGGCAAGAGCCTTAGCCAGTATCTGGAATCCCAGGGGTGACAGGTGCAGGCCATCTCTGGCAAAGCATCGTGGTCTGTCGACCATGTCGCCCCAGGCAGACAGATACTGGATCCCCTTAGAATGACACCAGAAGCTTAGCCAATTGTTGAAGTCAACCATTTTGTCCTCTTACTGCAGTATCATTCTGGGCAATGGCAAAATGCTACTCTGGGCTACGGTCATACCTGCCTGGGCTACAAGATCGGAGAGCTCTTCCATGTCTCTTTTCATGTAGTCCAGGGAGGTACATCTCAGGTCATTTACACCCACATGTACAATGACAGTCATATTTGTACCTGTTGTTGAGGGACCTGAGTGCATGTGTTACGTGGCAGATCCTGGTGCCTGACAGGCAACTGACTGTTACTTTCTCCTTATTCAACCTAGTGAGTGGGACATCAGTGTGGCTCACTATCGAGTCATCTCTGACTAGTGTGTTGGGCATGCTGTTTTGCCTTAGGGGCTTTGGTTGAGTGGCACACTGTTTAGGAGAGTTCTGTGTCTCATGATTAGTGTTGTATTGTGGTGGTCAAGTCGTTCACACCAACATGGACAATGACAGAGTCATATTTGTACTTGTTGTAGAGTGACCTGAGTGCGTGGGTTATGTGGTGGATCCTGGCACCTGACAGGCAGCTGACAGTAACCTTCTCATTGTTTAGCCTGGTGAGTGGTACATCAGTGTACCTAACTATAGAGTCACATATGACAAGTGTGTTGGGTATGTTGTTTTGCCTTATGGGCTGTGGTTGGGTGGTTGAGTGGCACACTGCATTTGTGGACTATGTGTCATTTGGGCTGTGTTGGGGGGTGGAGGTTGCTTGCATTTCTGCTTTGGAGGTCTCTGTTGCTTGAGCAGATTATTACTGAGAGCCTCCGCAAATGTTTTGTGTTTCTATGTGTGGATTTTGGTGGTGTAGATTTAGTGGAACTATGTGATGAGTGTGGTGTGGTGCAAGTGTTTACCTTCTCCTCTTGACTGTCAAGTTCAGTCTTGGTTTGAGAGAGCTTTACCTCCAGTTTGGCTGGATAAGTGCATCTCTCACAGGTCATAGTGTTGGGTGGTAGGAGGAGAGGGTTGTCTGTGTACATGAGGCAATTGCTACATTGCCCCAAGATGCCCAGATTCATCAGATAGACAGGAGCGAACACTGGGAGCTGACCTTGGATATGCCTGAATAAAAAAGTGAGTACAAGTGCTGTTTTTCTCTACGCAAGTGAGTAAAGTAAGTACAAAAACTGTTTTCCTCTAAGTAATGAGGAAGGTTGAGTGCTGTAGTAATTTATAGCTTATTTAGTGCTTACAACAAGTTCTGAATAAGTGCTGAGCACAAATAAGCAAATTCAAGTGCTAAAACTAAGAATCTGTATCTGGACTAGACTAGTTACAGGAAAGAAACAAGTGCAAATGCGGGCTTTTAAATCAGGAAGTTGAGAGAGATGGAAAAACTGCCCGAACAGCCAATAACTACAATTTCTGAGGCAGAAACCACTCCTTTTGTGGTAGATAGGCTACCTAGTGCTTACCACTCCCACTGATAAGCTAGAAAGCTTCCCTCCAACACAGAAAGGCTTGGGGGGGGGGGCTCAGAAGCTTACATACAGTCCTGGATACAGCAAATCTGTATCTGGACTACACTAGTTACAGGAAAGGTAGGAAACAGACTTAGAGTTTTTTTTTTTTTTTTACAGAAAAGCAGCTAAAACAGCACTAAAAACAATTCAAGTGCAGTGTAAGCTAGCAGTGTAGCAGTATTAATGAAAATACAGTTTAAATAAATGCAATTTATTCAAAATGTATTCTAAACTGAATTCAATTATTGTTTTATTCATCTCTGAAAAGTAAAAAGTGCCAAAATATACTTATCAGCTGAGAAGCACACTCAGAACACAGGGAGATTCTAGCAACGTTTTTTTTTTTTTTTTGTAAAGTGGAAAGGGAGAAAGGAGGGGCAGAAGATTTTTTTTTAGTAAAATGGAGATTGTCTTCCACTGTAACTGGATGCACTCTCATGGGAGTTCTTCTTATATACCACACCTATTGCCACATTCTTAGTACTCCTATTAATCTTGGCCTGAGGCATCTACCCTCCCCACAGTTCTGAATTCCACACCTTCTGTCCTTCCAATACTGCATGCATGAATCTGCTTTCCATTGATGTCTCCAGTATATCACATTCCCAGTGTTTGCTGTGTACTGATCCCTTTGACCACCAACACTGCTGCTCCTTTCCAACTACCATTTTCTAGTCTTTATTGTGTATTTCTTCCATTGTCTAGGTTTCTTTACTTTCTTTTAGTTTATGCAGCTTACTGACTTTAAGTGATATTGTTACCATTAGGGATTTATTTATTAAAGCATCTGCAGATAAAGCCTACTGTAGTGTAGCTAGGAGAATACAGAAGGTGTGTGTGTGTGTGTGTGTGTGTGTGTGTGTGTGTGTGTGTGTGTGTGTGTGTGTGTGTGTGTGTGTGTGTGTGTGTGTGTGTGTGTGTGTGATGGGTTTGTTTGGTTGAGGAAGTCAGACTGGAAAGGAAAGAATAAGAGTAAGGAAGTTGTGAGGGTGAGGAATTCCTAAGTTTAGGAGGTAAACAGTGGCAATTAATACAGCACAAAGACTCAAGGATATGGAAAATGAGAAGGTCCGATGGAAATGTGAGATGACAATGATGAGAGGAAGTGAAAAAATATACTTTGGGAAACAGAGGGCACAATAAAGGTAGACTTGAAAAAGTTGGTGAAGGAGAAGGTAAGTATGAGAGGACCACAGGGGATTAAAATTAAAGATGTAAATAAGTGATTAACAGCAACGTTTATGAAGGTGTTAGAGGTGGGAAAAGATAAAGAATTAAAATATGTGGAATAATTCCAAGTAGATGGAAAGAAGGGTCACGTTAGGTCTTTTAAACAATTAAGGGAGGCTTTTCTTAGTGTATGAGATTCTGGCTGGTTTACAGAGCAGTCAAGAGGATACTGGGAGCAAAAGATGAGGGAGAGTAGGAAAGATGGACTGGCGAAAGTAGGAGTAAATTAATATGATTGTAAAGAATAGAATAGGGTGAATATATTAGGCTTTAGGAGAGGGAAGGGAAGAAACTGGTTCTGGTAAATTGAGGGAGAGCTAAGTTAAAGAGAATGAGGTGGGGAGAATAATGAAAAATAAAGTGAGGCCTAGGAAGTCGTGAAAGCCTTAAATGTACCCAGCCAGAGTGAGATCAGTATCTGAGGTTATTACATAGATTGTACAGGACTACAAAGAAATTAGGTAAGAAAGTCAATGGAAGAGTCCAGAGTATGTAATATGTAAGAAAAAACATAGGGTAGATAATACTTACATGTGGTGGGGGTTTAAACTAGTAGGAAAAAAGTGGCAAAACATGAAAGTTACATGGAGTAAATTATATAATACGAGGATAAGGGAGAAATTGTTATAATGCTTAGTTAAAGTAGATATGAGTAGAAGGTATGGGGACAGAAGAAAGGAAGAAAATGTTATTAATGGTAAGATGGATGAAAAGTAAACATTGTTATGGCATGAAAGTCAGGCAGGGGATATCAACCGAATTCAGAGGATAATGGATACATCTTGTAGCAGGGAGTAAGGGCAACAGAAACTGAGATAAAAGGTTAAAGCAGAAATGGGACCCAGTATGAGAAGGAAGACAGCAAAGGGGAAAACTGTAGGTGTTGAACAGGTGAGAAGCGTGAGTGTTATATGAGAGGTGGAGAGATAGTATTGGAGGGAAATATAATTGTAGAGCATAATGTTTATATCATAATGTTTATATCAGAAAGTAGACTAAGTAACATATGTGAATTATGGGAATTTGCCAAAGTATGTAATATACATTTTGATGGGAGAAGGGGTTTGTACATGTTTGGAATAAACAATTGTAACTGTACAACATAATGACTCTATCTGGAAGTGGACTTTTCTTTTGTAGTGAGATGGGCCAAGTTACAGTTCAACAGTGTGTGTGTGTGTGTGTGTGTGTGTGTGTGTGTGTGTGTGTGTGTGTGTGTGTTTGTGTGTGCTTCAATAAAAAGGGAGCTAGAGAAAAAAGTTTTCTGATTTTAATACTTTTTTTGTGCAATGAATATATTTGACTTTATTATATTTAGTATATGTTCACATATGAAGACAAACTGTGTGTGTGTGTGTGTGTGTGTGTGTGTGTGTGTGTGTGTGTGTGTGTGTGTGTGTGTGTGTGTGTGTGTGTGTGTGCACTTGCCTTGCTGTCTTTTACTATGTAAAATGCACTAATATTTTTGCCTTGCACACTAAATGTATTTGATGAATTCACACCTAGTGCACATTATGTACATACCTGTAACTGCAATGATTGACACTTTTTAGGGTAACTGCTACATTCAGCTCATATTTGTAACAACATTTATTTGGCAGGCAGTATTTTGATAGTAATAGGATCTGTAAATAAACTCTGTGTGTTACATTATTTTGTATGATATTTGAAACTAGAGTTTGGTATTGACTGTGTACTGTATCGCAGATAACTTATACATTTTATATAGGTCATTGGTGACTCAGTTCCACTTTCAGTTAGCATAGTTTTTTATTGATCTCTAAGGTATTCACTCACCTTGTGTAGTATTACTCCTGTTTTCAAAGTGCTGTGAAATTAATTTCCATATCATTACCCTTTGTAGCATGTCAACATTTTTCATCTTATCTCACCCTCCTTTACATGGCATTCTGCCCACATTTTGCTGTCCCATGGGTCATTGGCTCTGAGATGAAGACAGCACTTTCACAGTGCATACTTTATGTGGATGTGGTAAGATCACTTTCTGTGCCCTGTCCCCGTTTCTCTTGTATGTTACACCTTAGGCTGACTTGTCCCAGTTTTGTCTATAAAACGTACAGGGAATATTCCAAGCTAAGCGCTGCTGAAGTAATTCCTTTTTTCCATTGCAGGGGCTATTAATATAGATAATTTAATTTAAAATATTTTGAATTTTTGGGCAGAATTTATTTGTTTAGTTCAATTTAGTTTGTTACTGATCCGGTCAAGACATGCAATTCATGTTTAATATAGCCATTGCTGTTAATAGCAAGTATAGTAATGTCAACTTTACTTGATGTAAAGTGCTTTCCCACCACATCAGCACCATTATTTCCTTGGGGCACAGCACAAAAAGCATCTAGTTCACTTGAATGTTTGTTTTCTGCATTTCACTGGTAGTTTACCCTTATTTTCATGTCATTTTTGTTTTTGTTCCCTGTTACTCAGTTTCCTGACGTGATAATTTGAATGAACTGATGGGTATAATGTATCTGCATAATGCAACAAGTGAAGTGGTCTTAGCAAACCGCAGTCAGGTGAAATTATTTTAGGTTTAGTGTGACAGTATTGATTCAAGTTGTATACAGTTTGTAAATATATTTTTTATGGTTTTATGTTTACCTTGTATTGGAGTTATTTATCATTTAATTCCTTATGGAATTGAAGAGAATGGTTGCAGGCTGACCATCAATAAATCATCTAGCTAGAGTTTGTATTAAAATATGTAAACTGTTTATTTTCTACTTTCAGACTTACAATTACATACTCCATCTAAAGGGTTAAAAAGAAATACTTTATTTTAATGCTGAGTGCAAGTAACATTAAAGTGCTAAGTGCAGATTTTAGGCCCTTACATTCAACTTACCTCTGGTGTGGTGTCTTGAGTCAATCAAAGTATCCCTCTAACCACTTCTACTGCCTTCTCTTTTCCCTCACACCCCCTCTTTGCTCAAACAGGTTAAACTGCTACAACTTAGTACAGGCATTGGTTCATCCATGCTCCGCTTGCCCTCGCTGCACTCGGGCTCGCTTCACACCCTACCCTGCCCCCAAATTCCTCCTGCCCCTGGTGCTGCTGCATTTATTGGTACTAGACCACACCCCACTTTTTTAAAGCAATCAGTAACAACTTGTCACTTAACAGCACCACCCTCAACCTGATACCACCAGTCATCTAACTCTACTATTCCTTTTGCCTAAGTTTCAAGTCTCATTCAGTAGGTATGCTATCATCCAAAATAGTCTTATTCATTCTACATCTACCCCTGTTACTCATCAGATATCTCCTAACCACCTACGAATTTCAGGATCACCCAGGTTTCTGCTACCCTAAATTCCAAACATCCATCCCATATACAACAGATAATAATGCACCCTTACTCACTCCCCTCATGCTTATCTCCTTAACCCCTAAATTCTACCATCTTACTAGACCTAGTTACATTAGTCCTAAAACTAGACACCATTACAAAACTTTATTCAGAATCTTAAAACTCATACTCAGGATACACTAAAACCTCACAAAGGATGGCAAACTCCACGCAAACCCTGGTCCATCCCCACCTGTTGACCCTAATCTCCCTACTATATCCCCTACCACCATAGCTCCAACAAATAGACCTCCTAACTCACTGCTGGCCTGCCATCTAAACATTAGGAGCATAAATAACAAAACTCAGCACCTGCATGCCCTCTTAGCTGTTTATTCTCCAGATATATTATGCCTAACAGAAAATTGGCTAAAGCCTGCAACCAAGGACCATGAGATTCTGCCACCAGGGTACAATATGTTTTGACTAGACCGTACCACCAGAAAGGGTGGTGGGGTAGCCATACTTTACAAGCCTACCCTATCTGTCAGCATAGACACCCAACAACCACCCCTAGTTCAATAATGCTGAAATTCCTATCTCAAAACTACAAATTAATAAAAACAAAAATGTAAACATTGTCTGTGTCTACATTCTCCCAGGGAGAAACACAGAAACCTTAGAAGACTTCTTATATTGGTTATCCAATAACTACCCCCACGAAACAATTGTTCTTGAGGATTTCAACATTGACTGGAACACTTGCTCTTGTGAAACCCCCACAACCCACATAAACCTCTGTGGATTTACTCAAATCATAACCTCCCCCACCAAGGCAGGAAAACCCAATAATAAGGAAAGTACCCTAGACTGGATACTCGTCAATTCCCATCTTCAATCCTATAAATCAGGCACTTTGCCTGATGACCTAAGTGACCACTGTCTCACCTATGTAATCAAGCTCAAAGTAGACTGCTCCTACCAACCCACCTATAGAACATTAAGAAACAACACAAATTTTATTCTCATCAAATTTCAAAATGAACTTAAGGCATGCAATTGGTCAGTACTAAAAAGTCTCCCCCTAGATGAAGCAGTAGCATACTTTAACACCAAATTCCTTGCTATTCTTAACTCCCATGCTCCCAGCCGCTTTATTAGAACCATAGTTAATATTGCACCATGGATTTCTAAAGATACAAAAAAACAAAATTTCACTCAGAAACAAAGCATGGGCCACCTACTAAAAAGCAAAAGCCCCACTTGATCAACTAAGATTCAGACAGCTAAGGAATGACACCAAAAAATCCATAACCTTAGACAAAAATAACACTGCTACCATCTACTACAAAAACACCAAAACAAACCTCAAAAGTTCAGGGCAGGAATAAACAAACTACTCCACCCAGGCCAAACCGCCACTCCACCCCCCTCAGCTTCCCAACAAAAATCCCCAGTAGATGTTGTTAATAACTTCAACAGCTTCTTCACAGAGACTATTCAGTCTCTAGCCAGCCAGCTCTCTCCCAATGGCTCTAATTCTAATGCAGCCACACCCAGTACCCAAACATACTTTACCTTCCAACCTGTTCCTATTCAACTTATCAGGCCCTACTTAAGAAACTAAGACCCATCACCTTGGCTGCCGACCTCCTCCCAGCAGACTATCTGCAAAAGGCTGCTGACACCATAGCATACCCCATCTCAATCTTGATCAACAGAGCTATATCTGAAGCTACTGTATCCACTATATGGAAAATCTCCCATGTCATACCTCCCCATAAAGGAGACAGTTCCACTGAACTGATAAACGTTAGACCCATAGCTATTCTGTCACCTCTAGCTAAAATTATGGAGAAATGTGTACACATACAGCTCATGCACTACCACACACAGAACAAGCTTTGGTCCAACTTTCAGCATGGCTTTAAGCCACACCACAGTACTACTTCTGCCCTCCTCTCTTTCTCTAACATCATTAACCACAACCACAATAATAACAAACTATCCTCAGCACTCTTTCTAGATCTATCCAAGGCTTTTGACATAGTTGACCACAAAATGCTTATAAATACCTTGAAGGTCTTCTCCTTAAACAACCATGCACTCCAATGGCTTCAATCCTACCTGCAGAGCAAGCAACAGGCAGTCCTATGGCAGGACAAGCTATCATCTCATCTACTCATCACATTAGGAGTCCCCCAGGGCTCGATACTAGGACCCCTTCTTTTCTCCATCTTTATCAATGACCTTCATTCAGTCATCTCAGATGCTACCTGCATTCAATATGTGGATGACTCCATCTTTATTTGTTCTGACACCTCACCAGCTACATTATTCACATTATCCCAAAATACCTTCACTACAGTGGAAAACTGGCTCTCCAATCAACATCTAATACTAAACCCCAACAAAACTAAGCTGCTCCTCTTCTCCCCCACACTCAGGACCCCCTGCCATCCTTCAACATAACTGCTAACAATGGCACTATCATTTCCCCAGTAGCCCAAACTAAAGTACTGAGTGTCATAGTTGATAACAACCTTAAGCTTAATGTGCATATCAATCAAACTACCAAACCCATTAATAAAAAACTTGGCTCTCTTTACAGAATCAAACCTTTCCTTACCCCACTTGCTAGAACAGCAGTTGCCCATTTCCATCTACTATCAACACTTCTCTACACCTCACCTTTATTCTCCAACTTAAACAAAACCGATCTTAATAAACTATCATCCTGCTATAACCACATTTGCTACTGGCACAGCCTACCAGACATACCACTGTCACAACCTAAATCTCCTAGGATGGCTTGATGCCTAGCCTACTGCTGTTCAACCAGCTAATAGTGACACATAAAGTCATTTACCAACCAGAATATACACCTGCACTAAAAAAATATTATCAGCCCCTACACCAGCACCCGGCCACTGCGATCATCCACTTGACTCCTAGTTCAAACATACAAATCCAACTACTCAGCTGGGTACTCTCTGTTTGCCAACTCTGTTGGATAAACATGGAACAGACTCCCATCTGACTTGACCCTAGAACCCTTACTAACTCAATTCAAAAACAAGTTCAAGGAATACTTCAAAACTCATTGGTTACATCCTTACACTAACCCTGACTGGTGACCTCTCTATTACTTAGGTGCCTTACCTTCAACTACTTCTAACTTTTTTCTATCACACCATTTTAGGAAGGTTCAGTTGTATAAATGCTGCTCAATGTGTCTTAAACCTGAATATAATGTTATGTGTATATAACTTTGAAAATAATGTTATGTTTTGTAAAGTGTTTTATAATAAATCAGTACTATATGTGCTAAATGCTGGTATTGCGTATGACTGTCATCTGCTTAAAACTAGCATTTACTAAATGTTCAATGTGTATTGTTATCTTGGAGCTTTTCTCCCCGGGCCTCCTCTGAAAATGGGCATATATCCAGTCGGACTATCCTGGTTAACAAATGTAAAATAAAATAAATAAATAAAAATACACATAATGGCAGAGCCACATACTTTACATTGGTTTTCCAATAATATATTTAATGACAGTTTAAGGTACACATTTATTGTGCTGTGCTACCACACCAATGATTAGACCATGATGCTGTTGCCTTTTTTGCATGCTCGTATAAATGAATTTATAGTGTGTGTGTGTGTGTGTGTGTGTGTGTGTGTGTGTGTGTGTGTGTGTGTGTGTGTGTGTGTGTGTGTGTGTGTGTGTGTGTGTGTGTGTGTGTGAATTCATGTTGTGTGGGGTGGTCTTATTGTATTTTGTTAACTAAAATATGATAAGATCTTGCTGTTTATATATAATGTAGCAGAGGTAACAGTGCACATTACACATGCCATATAAACTGAAAAATGTGTCTCTTTCTCAGGAAATTATTATAGCGAGTTCATACCTATAACAATATTTACTTTCCAAAAACTATTGTGCTTCATAGTCTAACTCAATAGGATGCATTCCTGAGCATGATTATGGAATCTTGAGCAGTGTGTTGGCTATCATGTTATAGAACACAGTAAGTATGGCACAAAATGCATATGTTTTATTTCTTATTTAAGTGTATGGTGATCAGGCTTTACTTTCACTTAACATATTTTTTCTTTTACCTATAAGGAATCAACCTATCCTTTGTATTGTTTCTCCTGTTTTCCCAAAATTCTGAAATTAATTTTCATTTCCTCACTCTTTGTAGTGTCACAACCTTCTCTAACACACATGATCATGTACTACCCCCTTTAAATGACATCCTGCCTGCTGTTTGCTATTCCAGAGGTAGTTGTTTGTAACCTGTATGGCATACTTTCCCTTTGTTATTCCAGGGGTAGTTGTTTGTAACCTGTATGGCATACGTTCCCTTTGTTATTCCAGGGGTAGTTGTTTGTAACTTGTATGGCGTACTTTCCCTTTGTTATTCCAAGGATAGTTGTTTGTAACCTACATTGCATACTTTCCCTTTGTTATTCCAGGGGTAGTTGTTTGTAATCTGCATGGCATACA
Organism: Protopterus annectens; assembly: GCF_019279795.1. NCBI lineage: Eukaryota > Metazoa > Chordata > Ceratodontiformes > Protopteridae > Protopterus > Protopterus annectens. The sequence goes on along the minus strand of NC_056726.1, from coordinate 374,185,827 downwards.
TTCCCTTTATTATTCCAGGGGTAGTTGTTTGGAACCTGGATGGCATATGTTCCCTTTGTTATTGCATGGGTAGTTGTTTGTAACCTGTATGGCATACTTTCCCTTTGTTATTCCAGGGGTAGTTGTTTGTAACCTGTATGGCATACATTCCCTTTGTTATTCCAGGGGTAGTTGTTTGTAACCTGTATGGCATACTTTCCCTTTGTTATTCCAAGGATAGTTGTTTGTAACCTACATTGCATACTTTCCCTTTGTTATTCCAGGGGTAGTTGTTTGTAATCTGCATGACATACATTCCCTTCATTATTCCAGGGGTAGTTGTTTGGAACCTGGATGGCATACTTTCCCTTTATTATTCCAGGGGTAGTTGTTTGTAACATGTATGGCATACTTTCCCTTTGTTATTCCAGGGGTAATTGCTTGTAACCTGTATGGCATACTTTCCCTTTGTTATTCCAGGGGTAGTTGTTTGTAACCTGTATGGCATACTTTCTCACTGTAGTGAGAAGACCAGTCCTGCCTCCCACTTCTTTAGTATGTGTCTAACCTTATTATGAGATGCCACATTTTTGAAATGTAAAATGTATACAAAGTCTATCTTTTGGCTATAACTTAAAATTACCGTTTAATTTATTTACACTAGCATCCAGAAGCCTTTCAAAATGTAACTTCAAAGAAGTATGAGTTTTAATTTTTGTGCAAATTTGTTTTTCTCTGTTTTCCCTAATTTGTTACTGATGCAGTCAGGCAACGGTCTAGTTTAGTTCTAGTAGAACTAGAGATGTTGATCTTAGCGTGAATAAGGTTACCAGTAGTTGCTTAAATGGGTTTTCCCACTACAACCACAAGATTATGTCTCTGGAGAACAGTATAATGGCCCTGAAACTCTATGCTGATGTTGCTTTTTACATTTTGGTGACATTTCCCAAGAATGTTTTAGAAATTATTTACCTAAGCCTGATCCCACTTTTAAGCAGTCTCTTTTTTGTTACTTCTTTTGTTACTCATCTTGGTAAGGATGAAGTTTTAAGTGACCTGTTGGAACTACTTCATTATTCACAGTAACATATCTCCAAAATGCAATAACTTTGTCAGCAAACCAACATCACATGCATTTATTTCAGGTTGTCTCGCTAGTGCTGATTCAGGCTGCAGTTGATTTGCAGAAGTTGTATTCTATACCTGTACTGTTGCTGTTTAACTGTCGGTACTTTATCATTGAAATTACTAACAGTAAATAATTGTATTTATTTATTTAATTTTTTTTCCTGGGGTAGAACACAGATTAAACAATGAACAACTACAGGCTCAGCCTGGGAAATGTTATTTAATGGAACGTAAAGTGATGTAATTACAGTTTGTAGTACAAAGAAAAAATATTTCTAGTTTATTTTACAGTTTACAACTATAAACACCTTCAAGCCCAGCTAAGTGGTGGTACAAAGGCAGTAAGGACTCCAACAGTAATCCAAAATAGATAATTTAATATTCCAAATGTATACAGTCAAGCGCTTTCATCCAGGAAACCTTGGACTTCATCAGAACCAATTAATCAATCTAAAAGGCACCATTTAAATACACTAGAACAACCAATCACAATGCCGCATATAAAATACATAAAAAATGTAAACAATTAACTATTTAAAAACATGCAAAAAGACAATATAAACTTCTACAAATATAATTAAACTATAATTCAAGTGTTCTATGTTTTAAAAAGGGCATAAGTGAAATGTATTCATTAATCCCAATACTAATAATGCCCTTTTTAGGCATTTAGGAAGTAGTGAGGGTTGTACGCGATTTTTATTTGGAATTTTGGAAATTGTTGAGATGAGTTCCGGGGGGGGGGGGGTTGGGCCAACACAATAAAGAGAGCAGAGTTGAAATGGCAATTAAAGTTGAATGCCACTCATACCCCTGGGATTAATGAATACATTTCAATAATGCCCTTTTTAAAATATAGAGCACTTGAATTACAGTTTATGTTTGTAGAAGTTTATATTGGGCCGGATTCACGAATGCTTGCACGGAGTCTAAGAGTAGTGTAAGACTCCATGCAGCCTTCGTGATCCAGGAACAGCCCAAAGTCCGTGTAAGAGTCAAGCTAAAACGGCTCTTACACAGAGTGGGTGTGGATAAGCTAATCACCTCACTTGCAGCCGAATAGCATGCAAATGAGGATGATTAGCGATCCAGGAAGCCCAGAACAGCCTGTGTAAGAGCCGTTTTAGCTGCAGAAATGTACTCAGTTGACAACTGAGTACGTTTCTGCAAAAACGGCAATGGAGCCATGTCAGCTCCAAATAAAGGGTGCATATGTGTCAGGCAGCATGCCAATGGCCAAATATGTGGCCATTGGCAAGGTAACCTGATGCAAATATATGAAAAATATATATTTTTTGGCGATTGCCGATGTTTAAACCAGCGCAGCCACAAGAAACGGGCTGCGCTGCATAGAACATAAAAACAAAGGTTTTAAACCCACAAATGTGGGTTTTATGCAATACATGGAATGTCAATGCAGGGACCAGCAGACCAAAACCAACATGGCCACCGTGTAGTGGTTGACAAGGGGGGAAGCTGAGTTTAAGAGATGTAACTAAGCATTAGTAGGCAATCTGATGTAAATGAGTGTAAGGATACTGAATTCCACTGTCACATAGCAAATGAGCACATTCTGAGTAGTGTAAGAGTTACATAAGGGGGAGGAACAGAGTAGGAGATAGGTGACATCACAGGGGGGAATGGTAGAAAGAAATGCAGTTCATTGGAGGTTAGAGTTACATGACAGATGTCAGACAGATATCATGGAAAGAGGTGTGCCACTAAGTAAGCATGAGAAAGTCAAGAAATGGAAGGTGTACACTGTTGCCTACACCAAAGTTTTTTGCTGGATGTGTATGCGCACGTGTGTGCGCCACAAAGCGCGAGTAAGGCAGTGTGCGCGCGTGTAAGGCAGTGTGCACGCGTGTAAGGCAGACTGAACATGTGGGAGCGTGTTGGGAGATGTTTAACACCGTTTGCGCAGGTGTGCACGCGTTTTAATCTGAATAAGCAGATTCTGAACTGTGTAAGTATATGTGCGCGCGTGTAAGCCACTGTGAGCGTGTTTCTGCTGGTTTGCACACGGCTCCTCCCTGAGGAAACAGAAACGAAAAAGGAAGCAACAGATGTAGTAGGAAGTTAGCAGGGAATACTGCTGGAGCTAGCAGGTGAAAACAATTAGATGCAGGCAATTACACAGGCAGAATACTAGCCCAGCCCAGCACTTAAAACTCTGCAAACAGCAGTGCAGAATGTTTCTCTCAAGAGACACTGCAAGACAGGAGTTAAGTTATCAGAAGTGAAAACTGAAAAAGCTGAACTCAGAGCAGAAATGTTAGGGGCTGCCATAGCTGTCATAATGAGACATAGGCGACTTGCTGAGGGTGGTGACAATGCAGATGGTGCCAGACAACCCACAGTGAGGAGACGGAGAAGAATGTACAGGCCCAGGGTCACCTACCACGGGTTACATGAGCTGGAGATAGTAGAGCTATAGAGTGGACAGAGACCTCCTGCAGCAAATAGTGGAGCTGTGCAGGCCACGCCTCACACACAGAACCAACAGAGGGGAACCCATCCCAGTGGAAACCAAGGTATGTGTTGGCCTAAGAATACTAGCAACAGGTACCTTCCAGAGACCAACTGGTGATATGATGGGGATATCACAGGCATCAGCCTCCAGGGTACTGCACCAGTTCCTGGATGCCATGTCAGCACATGTCAGTGATCATGTATATTTCCCCAATGCCCGTGAGGTATTGGCCAGCAATATGCGTCTCTTCCAGCAAATAGCGGAATACCCTGAGGTAGTGGGTGCAATAGATTGCACGCACATACATCAAAGCACCAGCCGGTGAGCGGGTAGGGCATACATCAACCGCAAGGGCTTCCCCTCCATCACCTGCCAGGTCATGTGTGATGCCCAGGGCATAATAATGAATGTGTGTGCTGGCTGTCCTGGGAGCTACCACGATTCCCACATCTGGCATTTGACGCAGCTGTACCAGACATTTGCCAATGGGGACATCCCGCACGGACACCTAGTGGGGGATGCAGGTTATGCACTGGAGCCGTGGCTGATGACACCCATCAGAAACGCACACACACCTGAACAGGAACGCCATAATGAGGCACATGCACAAACACGTAATGTAATAGAGCATGTGTTTGGGCTGCTCAAGTCACGGTTCCGGTGTCTGGATACATCTGGTGGAGCCTTGCAGTACACACCAACTACATGTACCCAAATTGTCATGGTATGTGCTATGCTACATAATATGATCTTGCGAAAACAGCTGCAGCAGGACCAGCATAGGGCCGGGCCAAACAGCCCCCCACCATTGCCAAGGCCATCACAGGCAGAGCGTGACTCGGAGGAGGAACAACCTGAGCCTGCCCCAGTAGGCAGACGGAGGCGTGCCCAGTATACCATGGCCTTGGCAAAGAGGCAACGCATAGCACATACACTGGCTCAGTAGGAACCCTGGGAATGATACCCCTCTCTGACTCACTCATATAGTAACAGGGATGCCTAACATGACACAACCTGCTCTCAAACATGTACAGGGAAGTGTAATATGCGCATCCGACAGAGACAGCCCTGCAGCACCACCTGAGGCATGAATGCTATGTGTTAAGTAATGTAACACCATGTACTATATGCACACCTGAGGACCCTAACATCCTACCCTCACCAAGCATCATGCCACAACATGACAATGAGATAATCAAGTGCAACAATTGACTGAAATATCGCAGTTAGTCAAAGAGGATCCAATGTGTGCCAGTCTGGGATGACATGCTGAGCATGACATGATGCACCACGTACTAGGACTGGCGTGCACCTATCAGTGCAGGCCGTATGGATACTGGCAAAGGCTGTTGTCACCCACAGTGTGCCCTGAATAGGTAAGGCTCAAAACACAAACCTATCTCCATAGGTATCAGAAGGGATAAGAATAAGATAAGGGATAAGTTGAAACAGCAAGATGCATGCAGTCTAAACTCACCCAGTATGGAGAATGTTGATAACTGCGCTGTAACAGAAAACTGAGGCAAGGCTCACAACAGCACCCTAACACTACCAGGTTACACCTCATACTGTGCTGTACAGCCTCAAAACTTGGAACAAGCTACAAAAGGAGGGTGACTAGCAAGAATTGTCAAGGATAACCACACCCCCATGTCGGTACCACAACAAAAAGCAGCATGGACTAGCCATGCTCAAGTAACAGTGGCTAAAACTGCCCCCCAGTTTATAGCCTGCTACAGGCTACTGTCCCAACACTAGGAACTGCATCCGGCCTATGCTGGAATACATGAATATATCAAGTCCTCCAAACCACATTATATTGGGTGACTGCAAATACCCAGACATAGACTGGGAGCATTATACTAGCTCCAACAGTGTAGGACAAAAGTTCATAGAATCCATAAACCAAAAGGCCCAGGAACAACGTACCACTCCCACAAGAGGGGTAAGCATACTGGATGTGATAATCAGCAACATGGGTACTGGATGGCAAGATGAGAAGTGTATCCCTCACTGGTAAGACCAGACCATAGAGTAATCACACTGGATATACAAATACTGACCACAGTCCCTGGCCAGAAAACCACAGTGGAAAACATGTGTTAAGCAATATTTGCACTCCTCCAAACTGATGTGGAATCCATTAAAGGTCCCGTGCAGGTGCAAAATATGGGCCACACCTCAGAACCTGTAATACAGCCATTCCATGAACACTGCCAGGAATGCTTGGATTATGCAGTTCTAAATTAAAACAAGACACAATGCCATACACGCAGAAATCTGGCATGGTGGACACCAGCCATAACCAAAACATGCAAAAGAATGAGGAAGCTAGTACATGATAGAGCAAACATAAACAATGAAGTAATCACTGATCAGTAGTATGGCAATAAAATCTGTCCACACATACAATCCACTAAGGCCAGCCACAACAAGTGGAATCTGTGAATCCTGAGGCAATGTTACACCTGCCCCAAGTACACAGACAACCCCCAACTCCACCCAAGAAATACAAATATATGTGAGAGATGCAACCATCTATCCAAACTGGAGGCTGAGCACCCTCAACTCAGTACTCCCAAAACAAGTCAGGAGGAGAAGGTAACCACACACACCACAAACACAGTCCCACATAGACCTATCACAACTGCAAACCAAACACATAAACACAGAAAAACATTCCTGGAGGCACAAATTACAAACAAAGCACACCAACAGAGGCCTCTAAAGCAGACACCCAATCAAACAACCTCCAAACATAGCACATGCAACACATAGTACACAGAGCTGGTGTGCCAAACAGTCACAGGCCAGAAGGAGAAACAACATGCCTGATACAGTTGTAATAGGTGACTCCATAGTCAGACACACTGCTGTCCCGCACACCAGACTGAACAAGGGAAAGGGTACAGTAAGCTGCCTGTAGGCTGCCACAATATGCCACATAACAGAAGTATGTAGGTCACTCCAAAGCAAGTAGAAATATGATGCAGTCATAGTCCATGCTGGTGTGAATGACCTGAGATGTACTGCCCTAGACTACATGAAAAGAGACATAGATGAGCTATCTGATTATGTAGTCCAGGCCGGTATGACACTCACCATTTGCAGCATCCTACCCTTACCAAGAATAATGCCACAGTACAAACACGGAATGATCAGTCATAGCAAGTGGCACACTTACTGGTGTCATACCAAGGGGATCCAATGTCTGTCTGCTTGGGATGTCATGCTTGACAAGCCACGCAGCTGTCCTTGGGATGGCCTGCACCTGTTACCCCTGGGCGTCTGAATATTAGATAAGGCCTTTGCCACCTCCATAGAGCCTTTTGTAGGCAAGGCTGAAAAGACTGACCCACCACCCTAGAAAACATAAGTGGGAAGAAACATAAGGGAAATGCTGACCAATGCCAGATGTGTACACCCCAATATGCATGCTCCCGAGGCCATCCCCAGTACGGAGAACATTGATGTCTGTGCAGTGACAGAAACCTGCTGCAAGCCTCCTGACAGCACACCAGCACTACCAGGTTATACCACGTATCATGTGTCATGGCCCCAAAACCTGGAACAAAACATAAAAGGAGGGTGAGTATCCATAGTCAGCACAGACACCCATACGTCCAGGTAACTGACAATGCACAAGGCATTGGAGTTCACCCATGTGCAACTAACTGTAGGCAAGACTGCTGTGCAGTCTGTAGCATGCTACAGACTGCACTCTCACACACACCCCACCCAGCCGTCCTGAAGACACTGGACAGTATGAATGTCCCACCAAATACCAAACAAGGTACCACAAATTACCACATAGGTGGTAAACCATTATGTATGGAAGGAATAACCAGGGACCTAGGGACACAAGTGGACAGTAACCTGTTATGTGACACCCACATTGCCAATGTGGCTAGGAAGACTGTCTACATTTGACACCGTATCAGGAAAGGATTCACATCTACGTCAACAGAGGTCATTGTGCCCCTATACTTTTCTCTAATCACACCCATAATCTAGTACAATGCCTCATATGGGATGTACCTTACCTGACACCAGCAGCAGTTAGAAAGACCTCAAATGTACCTCACCAAGAGGATAAAGGGCCTCAAATATATGTCATATGCTGCCTGGCTGTAGACACCCCAGCTGAATGCAGTCACATACTGCCTACACAGAAGCATTGCATGCCTGTTGTAGGAGGCCATGTCCAGCACAGGAGTAATGGACATGCTCCACCCCAGAAAACTCAAATCCATCGGAGCTGTGAGAGTGAGAGATGTCAACCTCAACAAATAATGAAATAGGATGTGCTGGTGGGACAGATACATAATCCAGAGGCTCCCCACACCCTGGACCAGAATCCCACTCCATGTTAGGCAGAGCCTCTCACTGACACTCTTCAACAGGAATCTTGCCAAGTGGATGGATGATTGTAGAGTTACACTGGGGGTCTTCACTGTGTCATGTCCAGACAGAGGCACAGCAAAGCAAATCATAAATGGCCATAATATTCACATAGCAAGGGGTGGCAAAAGCCACACACACTCTGGCTAGGCTAACAAATGCCCTAGGGTGGATAGCCTAGTATGAACCTATGAACCTATGAAAATACCAATTGTACAGGACACTAAGGATAATCCCAAGGCTTTCACAACTGATGGTAGGAACCATGTTGGGAATTCACAGATATGCCCTGAATCACACAAATATCACAAACACACACACATATTGCCAACATACATCCTGACAGGTGCAGTGCACCCCGAATGCAGAATATCTATCCCAGCAGACTGCTGGCCCCCTGACATTGCAGATGCTGAGGTAACAGCCAACATCTACAAAGCAAAACACACAGCAGCAATGGTATGAGATGGTGTCCTGGGCTTAGTGCAACATGGACTCCAAGTTGAATGGAATGCCAAACCACACTACTGCTCAATGTCAGCCTTACCACAGAATATGTACCCAAAGAACAGTGTACAACAACAGTGGTCCTTCTCAACAAAGGTGTTGCCTGAATGGATACTGAAAACTACTACCCCAGAATCCTGAGAAGCTTGGTTTGCACAGCTATGGAAAGGATCAGCATGTACCACAGACATAAAGATATTGGGGACCTACTGACACCGGACCCAACCCAGTGTGGCTTTCTCAAGTGCAGATCCTGCCCCTAAACATGTTTGACTCAATTGAAACAGTCATCAAGATCATTGATGAGGGCAATGTGGTCCACACAGTGTAGCTGGACCTTGCAAAGGCTTCTATACAATACCCTACGTGTTCATTATAGATAGGCTCACCAGCTTAAATATAAACCCACATGTCAGTAGAGGGGTTGCAAACCAGACCAAGGACAGAACAGACATGGTCAGACATGCTGCAGCCATGTCAGACTACAAACCAGATATAACTGGCATCCCACAAGGCTTTGTCCTGGGATCTCCCTCGTCTGGTATATATGTCCCATAGGTACAGGCAAACATGGAAGGACTGTGTCCGAACATGTTTGCAGAGGACTACAAACTGCTCACCACATATGATCCACCAGCTGACACAAGCATCCCACAAAAGGGCCACATAGAAACAGACAACTGGTGCCATAGCAATGTCAGCAAGCTAATTGCACAAACGTGTATAGTCAACCCCCGTGGATATACAGTAAGTGCCCACCAATTACCACATAGCTGTTAACCCATTATGTAGTTAACATGTAATGAGAGACCTGGGGACACAAGGTGATAGATATCCTGCATTGGACAAACATGTGCTGTAGTATTTACAGAAACATACCATATACCCACCTAATCATGAAGGCTGTCAGATCTAGATAAGGGGAGGTCATTGTGGCTCTGCAGTCATCCTTCATCAGCGGTACAATTGACTACAATAGCCCCTGTGGGATGTACCTCAGCAGACACCTCCATCAACCGTAAAGTCCCCAACAGTACCTCATCAGGAGTATCAAAGAGCTTGCACAGATGCCATGTGTTGCCTGTGTTGCTGGCATCAATAAACATGCTGCACCTTGTACAATCTGAATGGCAGTGAGCTATGCACATGAGAGACCTGAACCCCAGCACTGACTTACATAGGACAAGCTGTACTGCGTGATCCATAACACAGAAGCCACTCCCACCCATGAGTGAACCCCCAGCACAGGCTACCCATAGAGTCACTTATCAATCTTCCTCAATAGGAATCCTGATGAGTGGATGGGAGATGGTAGATTTATCCTGGGTATCACTGTCATGTCACAGGTAGACAGAGGCACAGTATACTAACCATGACATATGTCATGGCAAGCTCCACTTACAATGTGTGTTGAAGGACAAACACACTCTCCAACTAGCATTAGACATGGACGAGGGCACATCGCTAGTGTTTGCAAATGTACACCTATGTTGTGGAATACACTAACAATGTTGGACAAGCCTGGTGTAAGTAGTTCATATCTGAACAGAATGCAACATGGTCAGATGTACACAACTGGCCCCAACCAGGCTGTTGTGCCCACTATCGAAATGTAAAGCAGTGATAGCAGTAAAGCCCAGGATACTGTCCACCACAGTCAAAGTACTACCAGTACACTATACAGTACTACAGTGTTAGGTCAGTGTGAAAGGATGTTGACAACTGTATGCAAAGTATCCCATGCAAACACTGCAGGCACAGTATAATCCTGTTGTGTTCACACACAAAGCAGTTGTACAGTAACTACACAACATGACACACAACACACAACCATAAACGGGTGATAGTTGTTGAAGTTCACACACATCCACAAATGTGGTGGGCTGCAGAGTCCAACATATGGAATGCTCACACTGGGCATGCTCACACACTTTGATAAATGAGACATATGTCAGACAACATGCCATGGGAAGGCTGAACTGGGCATGCTCACACACTTAGGCCAAATCTCGGTTTAGCAGTTGGACACACATATCTGGTATTTTTATGTGTTATTCCAGGAACCAACCACATTATAGCAGTCTGCCCAGTGCACACAGTTAAATGACTACAGAGACATACATGATATAGTGGATCCCTCCCATATGCAAACATCTTCCACAGATGCACAAGCTGTTCATACAAACAGGGAATGCTATGGCAATAAAGATGTGCAAACAGTCTATCAGCAACAAATAATGTGCATTTGACAATTAAACATATGGGTGTAGAGGTCAACACTAGGCTGTTTGCCCTTGGGAATGACAGCTTAGCCAGAGTGTGCTTGGTGTCTGCCTCCCCACAGGATGCACATTCCCCTTTCTAAACACAGATGATGTCAGCACCCTATAAGTACAGCAGGAGAAAAGAAACTTCCCAGTAATGCGAATAGCTCGCTCCGCTAATGTGTCCGTCTCAAATGTCATAACATAGTTAGGTAGGAGTTTCAAGTCCTGCAAATGCTCAGTGTGTGTGTGTGTGTGTGTGTGTGTGTGAGTGGGGTTGGTGTGTGTGTACGTCTGTGGGAGAGAAATGTCCCTTTTGGCAACTAGGAAAACACACTACAGGATGCACATTCCCTTTCTAAACACCGATGATGTCAGCACCCTATAAGTACAGCAGGAGAAAAGAAACCTCCCAGTAATGCGAATAGTGCACTCTGCTAATGCGTCCCTCTCAAGGGTCATAACATAGTTAGGTAGGGGTTTGAATCCTGCAAATGGCAAGTGTGTGTGTTTGTCTGAGGGTGGTTAGTGTGTGTAAGGGAAATGTCCCTTTTGGCAACTAGGAAAACACACTACAGGATGCACATTCCCTTTCTAAACACCGATGATGTCAGCACCCTATAAGTACAGCAGGAGAAAAGAAACCTCCCAGTAATGCGAATAGCGCGCTCTGGTAATGCATCCATCTCAAGTGTCATAACATAGTTAGGTAGGGGTTTGAATCCTGCGAATAGCAAGTGTGTGTGTTTGTCTGAGGGAGGTTAGTGTGTGTGAGGGAAATGTCCCTTTTGGCAACTAGGAAAACACACTACAAGATGCACATTCCCTTTCTAAACACCGATGATGTCAGCACCCTATAAGTACAGCAGGAGAAAAGAAACCTCCCAGTAATGCGAATAGCGCGCTCTGCTAATGCGTCTGTCTCCAGTGTCATAACATAGTTAGGTAGGGGTTTGAATCTTGCGAATGGCAAGTGTGTGTGTTTGTCTGAGGGGGGGTTAGTGTGTGTGTGGGAAATGTACCTTTTGGCAACTAGGAAAACACACTACAGAATGCACATTCCCTTTCTAAACACCGATGATGTCAGCACCCTATAAGTAAAGCAGGAGAAAAGAAACCTCCCAGTAATGCAAATAGCGCGCTCTGCTAATGCGTCCGTCTCAAGTGTCATAACATAGTTAGGTAGGGGTTTGAATCCTGTGAATGGCAAGTGTGTGTGTTTGGCTGAGGGGGGTTAGTGTGTGTGAGGGCAATGTCCCTTTTGGCAACTAGGTGAACAGACTACAGGATGCACATTCCCCTTTCTAAACACTGATGATGTCAGCACTCTATAAGTATAGCAGGAGAAGGGAAAACTCCTAGTAATGCAAATAGTGTGCTCTGCTAATGCATCCATCTCAAGTGTCATAACATAGTCCGATAGGGGTTTGAATCCTGAAATTGGCAAGTGTGTGTTTTTGGCTGAGGGGGGTTAGTGTGTGTGAGGGCAATGTCCCTTTTGGCAACTAGGTGAACAGACTACAGGATGCACATTCCCCTTTCTAAACACTGTTCAGCAGAAGGCCATGGCTCTGGCACAAGTTGTCTGTTGCTATGATGCCCCTTTGGAAGATGCTTGTGTCAGCTGGAGAGTCGATTATGGTGGCCAGTTTGCAGTCATCTGCATATTTGGACAGCCACAGTCTGTCCGTGTTGGCCTGTACCTCCAATAAATATATACCAAACAAGAGAGGTCCCAGGACTGAGCCTTGTGGGACACAACTCGTAACTGTTGTGGGGTCTGGCATGGCTCCAGCAATGCTAACCATGTGGGTTCTGTCCTTGAGCCACTGTGCAATCCATCTAGTGACATAGGGGCTTATATTTAAGCTGGTGAGCTTCTCTAGAATGCCCAAGTGGGGTATTGTTGTGAAGGCTTTTGCAAGGTCCAGGTAGGCTGTGTGAACCACCTTCCCTCGTCAATGGCCTTGGTGACTGTTTCAAAGAAATCAACCGGGTTAAACCTGGTAGTGCTGGTGTGCTCTCAGTAGCCCTGAACCAGGCATCTGTTACTGCACAGATATCGATGTTTTCCATGCCAAGGAGTGTTTTGGGTGCATGCATCTGGAGGTTTAGACTTCTGGCGTTGGGTAGCATTGCTCTTAGTTTCTTATCCCTTGTGATACCTATGAAGGTGGGTTTGTCATTTGAGCCCTGCCTAACATGGGCACTATGGGGGTAGCAAGAGCCTTTGCCAATATCTGAAAGCCCAGGGGTGACAGGTGCAGGCCGTCCCTAGCAAAGCAGGTAGTTCAACAGAAGATGAATGTGTGAAGGTGTAGTGCCTGTGATTAGTTAGCAGTAGCATATATGACTGCTCACGTGGACACATGTCAGGTAGGTCATATGCACTGTGTCACAGGCAATGTACATGTGAACAGGACAAACAGTGACATCCTGTCAAGTGGGACATGGACATACATATAGTAGGCTATGCAGATGGCACTAGGAGTCCACAGAAGCTCTATAACTGTGCATTGCATGTGTGATCAGTATTCCAGGGTCATTGCAAGCAAACATGCATGCAAACAAAGCTACAGTAAACAGGGCTGCATGTAGTCCATCGTACAACAAACAAACTGTACCAGTTCCAGTAGTTAACACTGCAAATATGCAGGCACTATGCACATGTACATGGAAATACACGGGTCAGATGGCTAGGGTCCAGTCTCAGTGCACACAAGTGTACAGACCATGTACTGTCAGGATGTACAATAACTGGATAGAAACCCATGTGCTCATACCTGCAGTAATACACATGTCAAATAACAGACACTGAGCCTTCACTCAGTGGTTCCATACTTAGTAGGATGTATGCTCCCTGGCCTGCCACCACCGTATCCCTGACATATATGGGGACTCTCCCTCCTGTGACAGTTAGTTATGTGTGTTGGGGCTGTCTAGCATGGTATGAGATGTGAGCATGCAGTGCTAGGGTGCTCCTGTGTGTCCTGTACCAGTCGTGTAGTACTGCACACATATCAACATCCTCAAACATCTGCATTGCAGAGTCTAGTGTGGGCAACATGCCACTTGCAATTTACATGTCCATCATTGTTTATTACTACATTCATTACCCTATCCCCTGTGCTACCTATGTATGTAGCCTTCTGTTGACATCATTACCACCAGTATGTCAACATGTGCAGATGATACACTATGGTACTTACCATGGGTGTAGACAACAGGACATGACAATCACACACTTACTGCATCAGGCATGCTGTGATATACCCACAAATAATTCAGCACACAGTACTGTTAACAACATGATACTATTACTACACATGTATGTGGTCACCCTGTGCATCAGCAACATGTTAACCTGTACCTGCACAGTTGTTACAGATTGCAGGAGGTGGCACAGTTTCATCATATGCACAGGGTGTGAACTTGGTATGCCTGAGTCAGCCACCCATACCACCAATTGACATGTATGTGTATGTGTGTTGGTGAGGGACAGCAGTAGAAGGTGGGGCAATGTTGATGCAGTGTGTGCATGCACGGTAGCCCTAGGTGTTGTCAATTTGCATGTGTGTATGGATGCACACAGTTCCACCTCATGGCTGCCATATACTGGTGTTTGTGGACAGCCACAGACTATACCTGCCAGGTCATACAGATCAGTGTCTCTGGCCACGGACACGGTACCTGTGCCTTGCAGGGGTGCTACGGACCATATCCGGTACCAACCCAGACTGGGTACTGTCATCAGAAGCAGGTGTTCGTTGACTGGACACAGATCCCTGTCGGGCCTGGCCAGAGCCACGTGCACGTGGTCTCCTGGGGCGGTCTGATGACAGCACAGACCCAGCATTGCTGGGGCTGCTGCTGGCACAATGGGGGTGGCTGCGGCCCTGTTGTCGTCCGCGACGACTGCCAGCTGCTGCTGTTGCTGGCATACGGCCACGTCGACGCCTCAACCGCCCACCATCGCCCTGGCTCATGAACATGTAGTTGTGGAACCGGTCTAATATGTCCCCACAACGTCTGTCTATGACATCGGTGAAATCACGGATGGCAGCCGCAATGTCACGCATACTGTCAGTCATGGCTGTGCGACATGCTGTCAGCTCCCTCAGACTCTGTCTGGTGTACTGTTCCATACGTGACTGTGCCTGCATGACAGTCCGAAACATAGCTGAGGTTGTAAGACCTCTGTGGGCACGTCTGACAGGGGCAGTACGCCCATGGATGCTCCCACGAGAACCCCTGGACATCTGTCTGTGTGGTACCATCTCTGGGCCATGCCCATGGCTGCTGTGTGGGGAGGCATGTGCCACAGATACCACATTACCCTGGTCAATGCCCACTGTATGCTGTCCATCACCTAGGGACAGTGGTGACAAAGGGTGTATTGGCAGGATAACTGTGCGCATTGATGGGGTCGACAGCTGTGTACTGTCAATCGGCTGACCAATGGCGGACCCTGGCATACCTTCCTGTGCCATTACACAGATGTCATCATTATCAGTACCCACGGCACCTGACTCAGGTTCCCTGCTACATGACACCAGAGCAGCAACAGAACCTGTGGGAGGGAAACAGGAAACACAGTTTACAATGTCTACACATTACCAGCGATGCACACATGCACAGGTGCACACATGCGCAGGTGCACACATGCACACATGCACACGTGCACACGTGCACAGGTGCACACATGCACATGTGCACACATGCGCACATGCACAGGTGCACACATGCACAGGTGCACACATGCACACATGCACAGGTGCACACATGCACACATGCACACATGCACAGGTGCACACATGCACACATGCACACATGCACAGGTGCACACATGCACACATGCACACATGCACGGGTGCACATATGCACACATGCACACGTGCACACATGCACACGTGCACACGCTCACATGTGCACAGGTGCACACATGCACACATTTTCACACAATTGTACAGTACTCAGTATGCGTGATATCAACACACAGACACAGACACACCTACATGCATACAAAGAGCACTACTAAGTGAGCCAAATAATACTATTACTATCAACACTATTACAGGAATTGTTAATACACACTCACCAGCATGGATAGGCTGCATTGCTGTTATACCAGAGGGTCCTGCAGACGTGAAGAAACTAATGTCAGTGGGCACAACTGTGCCATTGTTACTGAGTATGATACAGGTCAGTAGTACAACAGTCACCTTTCACAGGTCAGCAGCTAATATTGAGGATATCACACTTGCACATTAAATACTATGGTGACAGCTACAAACCAAGGACACACCTCACACATGCATTAACTACCAGTGTACACAACAGTCAACTATACATATGGCATATTACCTGCACGTTCACTGTCTTGCTGCTGTGTGGCTCCAGCCTCCATCATAATGCATGTCTGCTGCTGTTGTTGTTGCTGGCGGACTGGAGCCACTACACTCATGAGTAGTCCCTCCAGTCTGGTGAGTGGGGGATGTGTAGCCACCCCACCACCTGTGGTGACCTGTTGCCTGTGGATATCCGTCGCACGCTGACGGACATGTCTGATTAAATCACTGCAGTGATGTCGTACCTGCTCATATGTCCTATTATGCGTGCCTAAGTCATTTACCTGACGGACAAGGTCTTGCCACAGTGCAGCCCTCTCCTGCTGATTCTGGCTGGTGCAGGAAAAGAGTATTGCATAATCCCGCACCAGGCTCTGGTGTATCTCCTCATCCTCAGCTGTGGAGTAGGTGGGATTCCGCGGGTGGGCCATGTACCTGAGAAAGAAAATAACCTGGTATCAGCAATATATGTCAGCAGAATTTGGCACACATACTACACATGCTACTCGACTGTTATGATACAACATATCTCACATATGTAGCATCTGTCTGTCTATCGGTGGATACACATGTAGATGGCCAGGTATCAGTGCTCAGCCAGCAACTGTGCAACAGTACCTGACAGACTCCATACGACATACTACCAAACCCCAGCAGTCAGAACACTGATTCAGGTCAAGAGCACCTCCTCACTCTGGGGGTTTGTATCTAGGTACTGTATGGCCTACATCGTCAACTACTGTGAGCTGACCACACACTGGTTGCCCTGGATATACATATCCCACCTCCACCACCAGCACAAACGACTATAGTGCATAACATTACAGATACAAACTTTACACTTTGTAACAATGATATGGTATCCTTTCAGCCCACTGGGCCAGTGGCAGATACAACCCACAATGCTGACCCGTACACAATTGCTTTCTACAGACATCTCCGAGAATGCATGGATCATGCAATCCCATATATGACCAAGACACTCTCCACAAAGGGACAGCATCCTGTCTGGTGGACCCCAGCCATAGACAGATTGTATTACAGAAAATGGAAGCTACTGCAAGACAGAACATAATTCACTAAAGGGAGGGCATGTCTGAGCAGCACTGGTAAGGATCTATTTTCCATCATACAAAATACATGGGCAACTTTGAGAGGGAAATCAAGAGTGACACTACAGATAACCAGAAGGCCTTCTTCAGTTATGTTAGCAACCTGGTCAGGAGCCATCCTCTATGCCCATAGGTAGTACACAATAACAAATATTTCACTGACACCACAGATATCGACAACATTGTGGCAGACAGGTTCAGTGCAGGTGTCACCCCGCCCTCTCCCGAAATAAGGCATAGTTATCCCAGCTGACTGTAACCTCCCTGTCATCACAGATGTCCAGGTGAGAGACACCCGCAGGACAGCAGAATACACAACATGGATGGGACCTGATGGTATCCCCAGTTGCATGCTACATAAACTCTGACAGGAGCTAAACACACATATAGAAGTGCTATGTAACACTAGCCTGACTACAGGATATGTACCTGTACACTGGCACAGCAGCAGTGGTTCCACTCCACGAAGGAGGCACCTCAACATACCAATACAATACAACACAATACATTACATTACAATACAATACTATACAATATGCTATTGCCCTGGGTCTACAGCAGCGTACTGTTCTGCTACCCTGACCATTGTGACACATGTGGTGTGATGGTACCTGCTGCTGTCACACAGTTACACAGGGTGACTCATATGGCATATTACCTATCTGACTAACATTCAGCAGGGGTATGTGTGACATGTACTCATGGGGAGTCTTGCTTCTTAACACTGTGTGGTTTATTGCAGGGTATGTCTTATCTGTGGGTAGGAACTCTTACCTCCACATGTGCACTCTATTGCAGTGGCACGGACGACACACAGCAGACATTTAGGTTGTGGATGGTGTGAGGTGTTACTATGGTTGTTGGACATCTGTTATAGGTGTGACTTCCATATGTAAATCTGGGAGTGGTAACCTCTATGTGGGTAGCATATGTGTACTCTGTGGTGTTGTCAGTCACTGTGCATTGGTAATGTGTTTGAGTGCATTGTCACAGTGTTGTACATGTCACTGTGTCCTTCTCCATATCTGTAGCTGTCATGTGAGGTCCATACCATGGCATCCATTATGTGGTGTGGAGGGGTACACCGACCTACATGTCCATACCTGACTCACCATGTCCGCTGACACATATCATGTGCAGGTATTCCAGGGATAGTGTGCCACTGTGAATATCATTGGGGCCACTATCGTACACATTTCTGACCCTGTTCACCCCTGACACATGCAGTGGTGGGCAGCCAATCACATATCTGGTGGTTACTGGTGTAGGTGATCTGGAATGTGGTATGGTACTCCAGATTTGACACTGGTGTTCACTCCATGCCTTTGTCACCAGGCACCTGTTGCAATACATCTGTACACATTGTACACATGTGCCTCACTCAGAATTTATATACATCTCTCTCTCTCTCTCTCTATATATATATATATATATATATATATATATATATATAGATATATCTATATGTATATAGATATATATATATATATATATATATATATATATATATATATATATATATACATACATATACATATATATATTGATGTACATATATTGCTATAGATGTGGAGGGGGGCACAGAGGGGTGTGAGTGACAGAGGGGTGGGACAGGCTGTGTTGCAGGTCGTCATATACAGTCATACCTGTAGGTAGTCAGATCAGTCAGTCTATGCATATGTATCTACATATATCTATATCTGTATGTGTGCATTACATAGATATGTTTGTACAATATTCTATCTACATCTGTCTATGTATTCCTACATCTCTCTCTCTATGTATGTATACATATATGCATATCATATATATATATATATATATATATATATATATATATATATATATATATATATATATATATATATATAGATATATATATATATATATATATATATACACATACATATGTTGACGTACATGTTATCCATATGTTAGACAGGTATATCAACATATTTGTCTACCATACTGTATACACACACTAACATACTGCTAAACATACATAACTGTGTAACCTACTTTGTACATGGCACTACAACCTACAATCAAACAACATTGATATGTGCACATAGATGCTCTCACATACAAATGTATGTACAGCCTTCACTGATAGTTGCTGTATGTCCCCTGCCCTTTACACATCTTCATATACATATGGATACAGACCAATGACACAAATGGAGGGTTCACAGTATGTAGACCTTTATAGTATTACTTTACATTACCTGTGTTTGTCACAGCTGCTTGTGTTGCTGTCTGGTTCTCTGTCCTGCTGCTCCACTTCCCAGTTGTCAGCTTTCAGGTAGCTGTTGCTGAACAATTTGTTTCTGTCTGCTTAATTGCAGTTTTCTCTGTCTCTGTCTCTGTCTCTCTCTCTCTCTCTCTCTCTGTCTGTCTCTCATGTCCTTCTCAGGGTGCAATGAAAGTATTGCATGCGTGGACATGGAGTACAGCATACTTTGTAGGTATCTGCATATGCCCATGTGATGGCCTCTGCACCAATTGTTAGCCAGCATTTGCTAATTGCATGCAGCCAGTTGTGTACTGATTGCAGTTCTCACTGTGATTTCAGAACAGTGCTATAAAAAGGTGTGTGAGATAGGCATAGCCCTTTCAGATGTTAAGGGCAGGGACCATGCTGTTATGCTGTGGACAATGTTCTGTGAGTGTAAAGGTTGGTATCTCTCTCATATTTCCAGGTGTGTTGTAGATTAACATTCCTCCATTCATTTCTCCAGTTTCCTGTACTAACTGTGTATGTACACTGACACCTACAACTACTACTACTGTTAATGTGTGTGTGTGTGTGTGCTTTCCTTTCACTTTTGCTTGCACACTGTTGCTAAGGCTTCAATAGTTGCCCTTTACAGTCACTACTTGTATGCATGCTAGGTGTCTTGAATGTAGTGTGCTGCTGTAGCTTTCCTATTTTCCATGTACATTCACACCTTGGAATGCTTGCTATATCTGCTAGGGTGTTACAGCATGCAGTGTGGTCTGGCCATGGTGTGGGCCTTGACATCTATTAGGGTATTTGAGTATGCTGCTGAGCAGGCCCCAGAGACTTTCAGGTTCATCTGTTATGTGCCTCATGGAATGGTACATATCAGTGGGGTACACCCATTAAAATGTCTGGTATGCTGCAGTTGTGACTGTGGTTTAGCATGAGCATATGTATTACTACACTTTTTCTGCCATGCAAGTGGTAAATACTTTCCGGACTCCATAGTTACCATTGCATGTGTTATGCCTTTCTGCCTACTGTTTGTACATTTCACATGGGGTCTGTGGGGCATCCCTGTAAGTCATTCACTGTTGCTATGTCTAGGCTCTTAACTATTCAAATACGGTGGTGTCAGACCCATCATGTGTACAGATATTTGCAGGTTGTCCACATTTCTGCCTCATAATTTGGTCAATATCTCATGCACACCTTTTTCTGGCAAGTCACTCTGGGCTCAAGTCAGAATATGGTGACAAACATTCAAGTTCCAGACTGCATACCCTTCCAAACATCCCACAAAGTGTAGACCCTGTTACTCTCTGAACTGTCTGCATTTGTTGTAACATTATTTGTAATGTGTCCCTGGTTTTGGGCCTTTGCTCCACATATTTTATTACTTGGTCCAGATGTGTTCCTGTAAGAGGTTGTGGGGTATGGGCAGTGCTTATCCTGCTGTGAGTATGTGTGTGTCTTGCAAGGTGCTATAGTGACATTATTACCTACTAGCTTCCAACTAGCATGGCTGTTTCTGTTCACACACTACTATTATGGAAATCCACCAGTTTTGATAGTAATTCTAAATGTCATGCTTTGTGTACTACACATCTATATTCCCTTTACATTCATTCCTACTGTTACATGATATATTTACTTTAGCACAATGTTCTTGTATAAGAGTCATGGCTTAGTGGTAAGTCATGCAGACTGCAGTTGCCATGGTCCTGGGTTCGGGACTCACAGTGGGATTTTATTTTGCTTTTGAACTGAGTACAGGACCTGTCAATCAAAGTGACTAAGGCACTTTTAAGCAGTTGTAACTGGGTTAGCGCTGGTTTGCGCGGAGCTCACGCTTGGGCACTGGCGGTTAGCTCACACACAAGCGCACACCGATTATAACCATTTAAACGTGCTTACTCTTCCGCACACAAGCTATTTTCTTTGAAAGAAAATAAAAATGGGGAGACAGGAAAGTGGTGAAAAAGGGGTCACAAAGAGGGTAAGACAGTAGGGAAACAAGCTTGGGATGTGCAGGAGGGATGTAGGTAAGGCCCATAGCTGCCAATTTCTTCATCAGCAACAGCTGTGCATATATATGTAATTTGGTGTGACATTTGAAACCTTCCACCCCTGAGAGAGGTGTCAGGACAACAATAATACTTGTTGTACAGCCAATTGGAATTGATAGGTTCCATGTCCAGTAGACATGTGTGCGGAATGGGCAGCTATGTATGGGGCATAATTTTTTTGTGGGTACAGAGTGCCCTTTTTTTTTATTTTTTCAGGTGAGAGTGGTATGTCAGGTGAAGGTAGTCGGTACAGCTGGGGAGGTAGGTTGGGTAGGTAAACAGACAAGACAAACAAGACGCATACAGGGGCGGTGTATGACACGTGTGGGGGGGTTACACAATTGACGGGGACGGAGGTTTGGATATCCAGAGCCCATGAGCCCACAAATGGCAACAGTGGAACTGATATCCCCACCCATAGGCAGTTGCCACTGTTCCTTCACTGCCCAGGATGGGGCTGTGCTGGGGGCTGTGTAGGCGGGGCAACAGGCATGCCCGTTAGTTGCACCACCCATGCCTCGAGTTGGCGTAGGGGCTCAAGGACAGAGTCCCGAATCTCCCTACGCACCACAGTCCGGACGCTACGGAGGGTGAGTGGTGGATCTCCTCCGGCCACACTTGCAGAGGGGGGGCGAGCCCCATCCCCTGCAGTGCTTCCACCCGCAGGTGGCACAGGGCCACTGGAGGAGGGTCCAGACTCGGCACTAGTGCCAGGTGCACTCGCCAGCTGAGGTGGGTCTGCTGGAACCCGCCTTCCCTGTCGTACTAAGTTTTGCATTATGTCATGACAGTTTGGGTTAGTGACATATAATACCATTCACAATTAGTTGTAACATCATGCATTAGTATTCCCATTAACCAAACACCCAGATATTCACACCATTGAACAGCGTGCATAACACATGCATAATTTGAACAGAAATACACAGTCCAACAACATGCAGGGTTAATTGACGGCAACAGGCCATCAGGTGTGGATGTATGAACAGGGCAGATGCATCAACAGACATGCAAATATATATGACCCAACAGGACAAACGTCCAGGGGTGTTAATTGTGATTGCACATACCATTTTCACGTGGAATGGGTTATATGTAGTTATAGGGTGGGGTGAAGAAAGTAATATTAACACCTTGGAATAACAATACATATGCTGTACATTTCTAATAGCTACAGTTATATACACACTACTGTTCTAACTACAGTTTCCTATATGATAACTATTTCAACTTGGTGATAGGACTGTTAATGCAACATCAATATACATTTTATGGTTCTTCATACACATTCATATCTAGCTTTGTTCAGCTACATCAGGGCTACATTTGCTTTATATAGCTGTAGACAAGTGTGGATGTTTGGTATATCAGACAAACATCCTATCTGCATATTGCAGACTGAGAGCAACATATCCTGATTTTGGGATACACATTCCAGATGCAGCAACACTTTGAACAGATTTAGCTGTTTGGTTTTGAATCTCACATGCATTTCATTCTGTCTTGACTGCAGTATACTTTATTCAGGGGTTATTACTACTGTATTGCTGGATTCATGGCACTTTCTCACACTCTCTCACTTGCTTTCATTTTACTATTCAGGATGGTACTTCTAGGATTTATTGACATGTTTTAACAGTAGTTCATAGGTTCATAGGTTCATAGGTTTATACTAGGCTATCTGCCCTAAGGCATTTATAAGCCTAGCCCAAATTTTTTGTGGCTTACGCCACCCCTTATATGAAAAAATACTGTGCCCATTAGTTTGTTGTGCCTCTGTCCAGCAGTGACACAGATATGATTCTCGGGGTAAACCTACGATCTCCCATCCACAGGTCTAGATTTCTCTTGAACAGAGTCAGCGAGGTGCTCTGCCTCACATGGACCGGGATTTTATTCCACAGCATAGGGAGTCTCTGAGTGATAAATCTATCCTTCCAGCACGTCCTATTTATAGCCGTGCTAAGGTTTAAGTCGCTTGCTCTAGTGGTTTTGGTGGATTTGGATTTTTTGAGGTGAAGCATGTCCATTAATTCCCGGTTGGACATGGCCTTGTATGTCAGGCACATGTCACCTCTGAGCAGATGGTATGCGACTGAATAGAGCTGGAGTTTCTTCATTCTGGCAGCATATGACAGATTTTGGAGTCCCTTTATCCTTTTGGTGAGGAACTTTTGGGGTCTCTCCAATTGCTGCAGATGTCGGGTGAGATACATCCCGAATGGGGCATTGTACTCGATCATTGGTCTGATAAGTGAAGAGTACAGGGGAACAATGACCTCACTAGATCTGGATGTGAATCCCTTCATGATCAGGTGGGCAATGTAGAAGGTCTTTCTAACCACTTTAGCAATGTGAGTGTCAAAAGAAAGGCCACTGTCAACCTGGGTCCCCAGGTCCCTGATAACCTCTTCTGTGCTTAGTGGATTGCCACCTATATGGTAGCTTGGGGTTACCTTGTTTTTCCCGAAGGGTATGACTATACATTTTTTGGCGTTTAACTTCAGGCCATGGCTCTGGCACCAGCTATCTGTTTCCGTGAGTCCCTTCTGAAGGATATCCGTGTCCGATGCACTTTCCACTATGGCGCCCAGTTTGCAGTCGTCTGCAAACTTTGTCAGCCAAAGTCCTCCCATGTTGGCCTGTACTTCTGAGTTATTACAATACTTTCCAGCAGTCTCACTTCTGTCATGTTTCAGTATTTCCACAGGGATATATTTCACACATGTGATTTCATCATCTTCTGCAGCTATACTTTTCAGCCTGCTGCAGGTTGTGTACTATTTTCTTACAGGCAGGGCATTTTTATTTCAGGATATATGTCGGACAGTTTCATGTTTAGGTTAAACTTACAGGCTGAAAACTCTTGTAATCAAGCAATACTTGCATACACTTTCACACTGTTACTTGCAGATTTTATTCCTTACTGACTACACTGCACTCTTTTGCTGACTGTCATACTTTTATATTTATTTACAGTTACTGGTAGTGGATTACTGACCTGCCTGGTGGCGCAACCGCATCAGCCTATCGCCATAGGCTCTGCGGTTCGCAGAACGGACACCTGCAGCTGTAATATAAATGAAGTAATATTGGAATACACATCTACATAATATCAGCTAGTTTAACTTTTTACATACATAATTAAATGTTACTTACTCAGTAGTGGGACGTTGGGTGTTTGCCAGGCCTTCTGGAAGCAAAGGTTCAGTTGGTCCTGCTTGCGTCTCTTCAGGTCTGCATGGTGGTGATGGACCTGCTCACCAGTCCTTGGAATCCCTGTGGCACTGGTGAGATCATGAGCCAACCGGTCCCACGCCTCAGCCCTGTATGCTCCCCAGAGGACCTGGCCCTGCATGAGTTGGGCCTCATGATTGTGGACTAGGAGCCAGGCCATGTACCTGGACTCCTCAACACCCCACCTCTGTGCTCGAAAGCGACTACCCTCTCCTACTCCTGACATTCTGCCTGCAGGTCTGTTCTACAATCGTTTATGCTGTGTATTCCCGCCTATGGGGCTTATATAGTCCGTTTTTCCCGCACATATCTGTGATTGGCCATTTTGGAATTGTATCAACTTCAGTAAACCTGCATTGTCATGCTCTAGTTTGTATTCATTCCTATATATTAGCTGTTATTGCATTTACAGGTACTGCTGTCGTGGCTTAGTGGTTCTGTACCTTGACTGTGGTGTATAGTATCCTGGGTTCGAACCTGGCCACTGCTTTTTATTTTTCATGACTGTCTAGACATGCTGAGGGGTGTGTCTGTGTAAAGGCAGTTTTGATACGGCTTGCTCAACGTTGCCCGTCGGTTAGCTTGTTTGCGCGGTGCGCAGCTCCGCACAAACGGGGTACGCTGGTTTAAGCCTCATTTGGCTATCGGCACGCATATTACACTCAGCTCAGCTAGGAGCACATAGATTCAGCATGTTAAACCACTGCTCAGCTACGGGCACTCATTTTGCACCAGTTAAACCACTGCTCATCTACGGGCACATGCACTCACTCTGTTAAACTGTAGCTCAGCTATAAGCACATCTGGCATTTTTTCTTCTTTTGTTACCTCACATGTCTTCAATATAAATGGGCTATTTCATTACATTTTACATGAATTGTGGTTTTATGTGTACATATTTGTCAGGGACTTGTTTCCTGCTTATTTTGCAAAAAAAAAAAATTGGTGTTGTGGGGGCTCGAACCATGAATGCCTGCTCTTCAGCCAACATCACTACAGCTACGCTATTGCTTCCTGGCTTATTTTGCATATTTAGTTCTTATATGCTTTCCCACTGACTGCTAACTGTAGCTGCGCTACGGGCACGCCCGCGCAAACGAGCGCACTCACGGTTAAACATCTTTACAATTTAAAAAAATATATAACATGTTCATTTATATATCTTTTATGTTTATAGTCTGTAGGGGCGTGTATTGTGTTGTGTTTATTCACATTTCCGTGGACTCTGTTGTGGGTGTCTACTTTGGGCACTTTTACACTTCTGGGGGTGTGTCCGCTTGCAGGGCTCGGCCTACGGACACGCCCCCTACTGTCTTACATGGACTGTGTTAGACTTAGGTGTGATTCAGCATGCTCTCATGAATATGCAAAGCATGCTGACATCACTCCGTTTAACTGCAGCCTCCGTGTAAGAGTTATAACTCTTACACGGAGGCTTTGTGAATCCTGGGGATTGTCTTTTTACATGTTTTTAAATAGTTAATTGTTTACATTTTATGTATTTTATATGTAACATTGTGATTGGTTGTTCTAGTGTATTTAAATGGTGTCTTTTAGATTGATTAATTGGTTCTGATGAAGTCCAGGGTTTCCTGGACGAAAGAGCTTGATTGTATACGTTTGGAATATTAAATTATCTATTTTGGATTACCGTTGGAGTCTTTACTGCCTTTGTACCACCACTTAGCTGGGCTTGAAGGTGTTTGTGTTCCTGGTTTATGGTGTGCCTTTCATTCACCGGTTTGTGTGGTTGAGTTTTGTTTGTGTTGTGAGCCAGATCTGTTTGGTGGTGCTTCTTGTGTTATTTCAACTTTTGGAGTTCCGCCCATCATGGAAGGGACCCAGAGCGAAATGTTAGATGAAAGATCTCTACAGACACTATCTAATTCGGAGGAGTCAGTGCTGAATAGTGGAAACCTCACACAGTTAATCATGATTTGATCACAAAAAGTTTCTCAGTTGCAAGAAACTGTTGATAATATGAGACCGAACATTAGTACTGGCAGTAAAACATTTTCCCACGGTAACAGGGACCCACGTTTAAAAAGTACATATGATCATTCACTTCCGAGATTTTTTAATTCCAGTTCTGTTACGCTGACTCAGACGGAGATACCTTGTGGGCAAGGAAGACATTCTACAAGTGAGACTAACGATTTGCAGAAGTTAAGGGACTGGCTAAATATGGATAATTATTCTTTTGCTGGGCTCAGTTCACAGGTTAACAAAGGGAGCATAAAATCTGGACTTAAGGACTTTGAATCCTTGTTATTGAAGGTACGTAACCTTCAATGCGACAATACTTTTTTGAAAAAGTCACTTTTTAATAAGCAAATTCCTAGAGGACTTAGAATGTATAAATTTCCAAACAGGCTGTTTAAGGGTGAAAAAGAATGTGATAGCTTAGTCGAAATGTTTGATAGGCATGGGTTTGAACTCATAGAATTCATTATAAAAATAAATAATCAAAGAATCAACAAATTATTAGTAGATGTTGACAAATTGAACAATCTTATAATAAATTATGTTCATTTTAATGATTATAATGTATGGTATGAGGGTATTTTTGAGAATGTGAAAAAGCAAACTGATATTAACATTAAAAGAAAGAGGAGTAAATTGTTAAGAGATGAAATGGAGTATAAAGAAAGGAAGGCCTACCCCTTCCCTAAATCCTATTCATTAAATAACAATGATACACAAGGCCCACGAGATAGGTGGAGGAATTTTGATAACATGGGGAATAATATGGACAATGCCTATGTGGAAGTTGAATTAGAAGCATATGGTCAAGAGGAGGAGGTCCAAAAGGCTCATTAACAAGGGTAGAAGTTATAATAATAACAACCGGAATTTTTTAGGATGGCAGGGACGGGAGAGAGGACAAACGTCCAGAGGACAGGGGTTGAGGAGAGGAAGTTACAACAACTGAGTACTACATAGACCATTGAAACTAAGAGTATATCGGTCAGTTTTGAAGGGAGATTATTAAGTTGTGGAGGGTTTAATATTTATAATTACTCGAATAAGGACATTAGGTATGAGCATTTCTCACTTTTAAAAAAAGGGATGAAGTTTATCCCGGCTAGAAAAGAGGATGTGTCTCAGATGCTTCTGGAATTAAGAAACTATACGAGGAAGTTGAATTTGAAGTACATTTTCAAGAATGAAGCTGGTACAACTAGTAATACCAACAGCTTAGGTCCTCCCACAACATTTAGGTTTAAGAAAAAAAGTTGTTATAACCCCCACTACACCCTACTATTGCGTCTTTTGAAGACGTTTATACACAGGAAATGTTTAAATTATATTCGACTAATAAGAGGGAATACTTTAATTTATCACCAGATGAAAGTAAAATATTAGAAACTATTAGGGGTAGCAATAACATTAGAGATATGAAGCCTGATAAAGGTGGGATATTGCTATTGTTAATAAGATTGACTATAATTGTCATATTTTAGCTATGCTGCATGATGAGGAGAGATATATATATTGTTGTTAAAAATGAACTCAACATAGCACAAATAAAGATTTGCCTTATGTTAGAAGACAGTTTGTTTCAGGGATGTATTAATGAAGCCATTTTTAACTTTTTGGTTAACAAGTACCCGTTAATTCCATTTGTTTTTGGCATCCCGAAGATACATAAGGACATCTTTGACCCCCCCCCCCCCATACAGGCTTATAATTTCATCATGGTATAGTATGACTTATTCATTGGTTATATTTGTGGATAGATTGGTGAGAGAGTCCTTGGTTTCTATTGATTATATTCTTAAAGACTCATGGACTTCCTTTCACATTTTAAGAAGGAGTTGTACAGTGACAATTGTTCTTTTACTACCATTGATATTTGTGACTTAATTACTTCCATACCCCATGGGACTGGGCTGGAGTTGTTTTATGAAGCCTTGAGGGAGAGAACCTCTTTGAATAACACCTTGCTAAACTTTGTTATGCTGTCAATGGAAACTATTTTGAAAAATATTTTTTTTTAGTTTCGAAAGAGACTACTTTAAACAAAATCAAGGGGGTGCTATGAGTTCTAGTTGCACCCCTTTATTTGCTAACTTAGTCATGTATAGTTGGGAGAAAAAGAATATGTTTTGTACTGAATTTAATTACAAATGGTCCATTTATTTAAGATTTTTGGATGATATTTTTATATTGTGGAAGGAAGAGGACTTAGGGGAACAATTTTGTGATTATATTAATGGAATTAGTGATTACTTTGAATTCACGTCCACACATAACAGTGAAACAATTAATTATCTTAATGTTTCTATCAGCAAAGATAGTTTTTTGAAATATTTTACTTCCACTATATATAGGAAACCCACATTCTCCAACGATTAGCTGGAATATAGCAGTAGTCACCCTTATTTCATGAAAAAAAGCATTGTTAAGGGTCAATTTATTAGAGTGGCAAGAATGTGTTCATCCTTAACTAGTGCTATTAGGGAGATGGATGTTTTGAAGGGTTATTTCAAAGACAGAGTTTATCCACAGAAATTTGTTTTGAAAATGTATAATTTAGTGAAGGACAACTGGGGAGTGAGGTATATACCTTTGTTGGGTAACACTATTGATACCCACAAGGAAGTAGCAACTTTTAACGAATATGAAAATAGTATGGTTCTGACTTATGGGTGTTTCAGCAAAAAAGTTAATGATATCCTGAATAAAAGTTGGATTTTATTTAGGACAAATAATGAACTTCAAATGATTATGGGTACTAACCCTAGATTTGTGTTTAAAACTAATGCAAACTTAATTTTTTTGTTTGAACACCCTAAAATGATAAAAGTGTGGTAGACAAGGGTACAACAAGTTGTGGACACTGTAACTATTGTAAATACATTTTGAAAGAACCAACATTATATATATATTGGTGAATTTGGTATAAAAGTGGGGACAGTAGTGGGTAATTGTGGAGCAAAAGGTTTGGTCTACATAGCAGTATGTCAGAACTGTTTTAATTTTTATATAGGGAAAACAGAGAGGACTCTGCAGGAGAATATACGAACATATTTATGCCATCAGACAAAAAAAAACTAATAATGCTCTTTTTAGGCATTTAGGAAGTAGTGAGGGTTGTACACGATTTTTAGTTGGAATTTTGGAAATTGTTGAGATGAGTTCCAGGGGAGGGGATTGGGCCAACACAATAGAGAGAGCAGAGTTGAAATGGCAATTAAGGTTGAATGCCACTCACACCCCTGGGATTAATGAATACATTTCAGTGATGCCCTTTTTAAAACATAGAGCACTTGAATTATAGTTCATGTTTGTAGAAGTTTATATTGTTTTTCACATGTTTTTAAATAGTTAATTGTTTACATTTTTATGTATTTTATATGCAGCATTGTGATTGGTTGTTCTAGTGTATTTAAATGATGTCTTTTAGATTGATTAATTGGTTCTGATGAAGTCCAGGGTTTCCTGGACGAAAGCGCTTGACTGTATATATGTTTGGAATATTAAATTATCTATTTTGGATTACCTTTGGAGTTTTTACTGCCTTTGTACCACCACTTAGCTAGGCTTGAAGGTATTTGTGTTCCTGGTTTATGGTGCGCCTTTCATTCACCAGTTTGTGTGGTTACAATTTACAACTATATGTACCCTTTGAGGGACAAAATAATAGTCTGAATTATTTATTTCGAAGGAAACCTTAGTACTTCATTTTTATACAAGTTTCTTTGAAGGCAGTGCTCCTCCCTTTGCAGTCACATTTATGCAGGGGTGTATTGCCACCTATTTAGGAACAGAACTCATTGTCACTCATTTTTATCATCAAACTTCTTGTTTATCCACAGTTTTGACCAGTTTTTACCAGTAACAGCTGCAAAATTTCCTATAGGTTACAGAATCCCATAAGACCAGTGCATGTCCCCTCCCTCAATTCCATCAGCAACAGTGGGAACTCCAATCAGACTGCAGTTGTTCGAGCAAGCTGTCATGTCTTACCAGATATGAAACTAGTAACTTTATGGTTTAAAATTGGCAGATGTGAACGTTATGGTTCAAAGTATATAGCTTCTGATTTTATAATTAATCTCTGAGTTGTAAATATATGCCTTCCCCTTACATAAATATATTTTTTATTTGTTTGCTGTTTTGTTTCTGACTTTGGACTCTCATCACACAGCTCCTTCATCTGTGCATGCTACAAAGTTCCTTAAATCTTTGCATTGGCTACAGTCATCTGCTAGGTTTGAACTTTGACCCTGAGTACCAGGAGTGGCCTTAGGTCAACTGGTGCCCTAGGCAGAGGGCACAATGGCACCCCCCGCCACACCACCCAGTGCCCCCATCCTGGTCTACCTACACCATATAAATGCTGGTAAAGTGCCCCCACTAAAGCGGCGCCCTAGGCTGCCGCTTAGTTGGCCTATGCCTAAGGCCGACTATGCTGAGTACTGTCTAGTACAGATCACTCTTCCAGGCAGAATAAGCTTTAGTCCTAGGATTTAGCCTGATTCAAGGATTGCCCTGTAGAATTTTGCTTTCTTTTTATTTACACTACAAGTCCTACATTGTGAGCAGAGTGTCCAAGCTGTCCCCACTACCAGAAGCCACACTTTCAACACTCTCAAGGTCTAGAAACTCTTGGCATGGGGGCTGTGTAGTTCTGCTTTTCAGATATTTCACTAAGATTGACTGTAGCTATGTGAGTCCCAGTCTTTCCAACCCCTATCCACCCACCTGTAGGTCTGCATTACTTTTACAGGTTATCCTTCTGACTCACTTCATCTACTAACTACATCTCCCAAACATAACCTTAGCAAGCCTAGATTGAAGTAATAGAAATATTAAAATATATACTGAATTAGCCTATCATTTCTCTTGTATCATTCATTTCCATGCTGCCAAATGGCATGCATTAAACAATACATGTGAACCTATTACTTCCAGGTTTAACCCTATTCTTGCTAGCCTCTCCCTAACTTATATTATTCTACTTTTTCTGTGTTCTTACTGTATATATATATGCATACCACTGATGGGATAATTCTTCTGCCTAACATGTAAAACTGCTGCACTTCAACCATATACCTTTCTCAGATTCTGTTCATAAACTATATGGTACATCCTAAGTAATGATGCATTGATATGTGCATCCCTGTTGTAAGTTCTTCAAAACCTGTTTGTATCTTGAGCTTCTGCTACTTTGACAGGTTGTTTGTCTTCTTCAGGTGCTCTGATTTTATAATCGCTAATTGGTGCAGTTTGTGTAGTCAAACTTACTTAGACAAGATGAGTTACTACCAGATGCTTTGCAGATTTTCATGGATTGGATATGTAGACAAACCTTGAGGAAAGTGGAAGAGGAAGCAATAAGCACAGCAGATGTGGAGAGTCTGGTCATATAATCATGTTTGAACATGAAGAAGATGGTAAGAAAAATGTGATATGGATCTGGTAAAACAATGGTATGATTGTTCTAGATGTGATTGTGTATGACTTGTTACAGTTTTTTTTTTTTGCTTAAATGTTTTTATTGATTTAAAAAAAAATGAATGCAATTTCATAACTTTGCAATATAAAACATAATTTACATAGGTTAACTATATACAATCAACAGCTATAAATCTAAACAAACTATTTACAAAGGTGTCTATGTTTAATAGATGTTGCACAGTTTTACATTTAAAACTTCATTCCATTAGGTATTACAATAATCTCTTTCCAATATTTCATTCACTTTTTTCCTTGAGTTGAAATAAGATGTGGTTCTTTCTATTCTCATTCTAATGGTTTTCATTTCCATTCATGATACATTCAATACGATGTTTCTGTATCCCTTAAATGCGGGTGAAGTCTTGCTTTTCCAATTTCTAGTAATGGTTTTGCGTGCTATAGCCAGTAGTGTCCATAACAGTGAAAACTTTGTTCTAGCAACACACTGGGGTATATGAGCATTAAACAGGATCAAAGATTTAGGCAAATGAAAATTATCATTAAAGACTATTTGCAAGAAAAAATTAACTTTATCCTGAAACAGTTTACGTAAATGATAATCATAAAATATATGCCTCCAATCTGTTCTCAAGTTCCTTTTACATCTCCAACACCCTATATTTTGTTCAAACATTATTTCCATTTTATGTGGTGTTATAAAGGACCTATGACTGAATTTCCATTTGAACAATTTCTGTTGCAATGAAATAGATGTTTGCTTTGTGGAGAGAAGTATTCATTTCTTGTCATTGTCATTTGGCATTTGATTATTTATGGTTTTATAGAAGTCCCACAGATTTTCTGTATGATATAACTTAGTTTCTTAATTATTTTATAGACATTTGATAAGTAACCTTTTCTATGAACAGCTTGTGTTGTTAAAAATACCAAATGTTCTATAAGTTTAGATATGTTTTGTCTGATTGATAATTGCATTGTCTGTTCTGTTTAAAATTTATTGTCTTATGTCCTGTATGTTTAGACATACATCATTACCCAAATCAAATGTGTTCCTTATTTGTTTCATTGTTAAAACTTTTCCAGAGTCTTGTAACTGATGCCAGTAACTCAGTTCATCCTTTCTAAGAGTCTTCATTATATCAATATCAAAAGTTTTTATGTTATTTTGCATGCATGCAATAGGATATAGGAAAAATGACCAAGCTTTTATTTTGGGATTCCTATTCATAAGTGTTTTATACCCTTTTAATATGTTGATTATAAACTTAGAACTTATGTGCTACTGTTTGTTTCAGTAAAATGTTCGCTCATCATCCAAAGAAGGTTATCTGAAACAAACTCAGTATATTGTGATGTTAATATAAGACCTGATTTTAGCCATATTTTTTGTGTATGCATTTCCATCTGGCAGAATAAGGATTATTTACCCATAATGATACTGATTTATTACTAGATGATAGTGCATATATTTCTATATCTGGAAGACTGATTCCACCTGCATCTCAGTCATTTGAATGATGATTCAGAGCTATTCTGGGTTTATTGGGATACCATAAGAAGTTTAACATTAGTTTATTAAATTGTTTTATGTAAGATTTAGGAGGAAGTATAGAAAAAGCTTGTATGAAGTACAATATTTTTGGAAAAACTGCTTTAATTATATAATGCATATCCTCCATTGTAAAAAAAGTATTTATTCCATTTTTGAATGAGTGTTTTAATGTTATTTAGAGTATTAGAGGAGTTTATTGTTATTGTCTTATGTAGTTCATCTGTTAATATAACCTGTAAGTATTTTATCTTATTGTCAGCAGCTATATATTTTGAAAAATTATTATCTATGTTTTTCTTAGAATTTATAAGTAATATCTGTGTCTTATTTTCATTAAATGCAAGGCCTGAGAGTTTCTGAAAATGTTCAGTTAAATTTAATAGAGTTTTTAGAGAGGTGTTATCATCCTTTAAGGTTAACAAAATATCATCTGCAAATGACTGTACCTTCATTTCCAGACTATAGCCAGTTTGTATACCCTTAATATTCTTATCCATTCAAACATAATTTGTAAAAAGACTGATTACTAAGGCAAGTGATGTTTTGTACCTTTAGTAACTTCTAAAGATTTAGAAAAGCATGATCCAATCTTTATATAGGCTAAGGATTTATCATAAAGTGATTTAATTAATAGTGTGAATTTTTGAGAAAGTCCATATTCTTCAAGAACTGAGCATAGATAATCCCAGTGGACAGAATCAAAGTCACTATTTATGTCTAAGTTTACTATATTCATGTTATTTTGTGTATGATTAATGTAACTGATTAAAGATATAATTCTTTTAATGTTATCAGATGTATTTTTGTCTTTTATAAAGCCAGTTTGATCTTAATCTATTAATAATGGAAGTAGTTGCTTGATCTTAGCCAACTGTATTGCCATAAACATTTTATAATCAACATTTAGTAAAGATACAGGTTTTTGAGATGAACATTCATTTGCATTTTTATCTGGCTTCAAAATAAGTGGTATTATTGTATATTTCCAAGAAGGAGGAATATTTTTGCTTTTCTCTACTAATGTAAACACTTTTAATAGTAATATCAGAGTGTCTTTGGTTAATGATTTGAACATTTCTGTGATCATATTATCTATGCCAGGTTCTTTGTTTGGCTTTAAATTTTTAATTTGTGATGTAAGTTCAGTCATGGTTATTTGTTTGTCTATTAATTTTATATGATCATCTGCTAGTTTGGTTTTAATGTGTTTTCTAAATAAATACTTTAAAATGTTGGGTTCTATTATTTCCTTTTGGGTATTAACTTTATGAAAGTATGATTTAAATGTTTCTAATATCCCTTCTAAGTCTGATACTTTCATTCTGGTATCTAGAATGTATATTTCCTTTATTTGACTAGCTTTTATGAACATTTTAGTTCTATTTTGGCATTCTTTTCTGATTTCTGAGGTTCATTGAATAAGAATATAGTTTGATCTTCTCTAAATGTATCATTGTTTTATGATGTAGTGTCTGTAAATATTTTTATTCAGTCTATCTAATTCAATTATTAAATGTGTCTTTCCCTTTGAATGCCTAGTTTTAATGCTTCAAGTTCTTGCTTGGAATTCCAGTAAATCTTTGTCCTGCTGCCTTTTCTTGGTTTAAAACCATGTTAATGCTTTACCATATAAATATGACTTCAAAGAGTCTCAAATATATATCTCTGACATATCTTCAGTAAGATTTATGTCTAAAAATGTTTGTATCTCTTTAACATAAAATTCTTTAAAAACCTTTAAGTTTGTTATGCATGAAGTAATTCTAATTACAGTTATTCTTTATTTTGTATTTAAATCTAAATCAAAAGTAATTGCATTATGGTCTGATAATAGGCATGTGACCACTTTGACTTTATCCAAATTTGTAGTTAGATCTTTTTATATATACACTTTATCTATTCTTGAATATGTGCCATGTCAATAAGAGTAGGGTGTAAAGAATAATGTATTAAGATCAGCATATTCATTAATGTCTATGATATTTAAAGTCTCAGCAAAATCAGACAGCACCTTAGAAATTGTTGTTTTCTTTTGTGTGTTTCTAGCATAAGTGTCCTCATCATTCATTTTACAATTAAAGTTTCCTGTTATGATTATTTCCCCTTTAACATGGTGTACTATCTTCCAAATGCTGCTTGGCTACGTTGACACTTAATCCAGGTATCCAATAAGTGTTTACTAGAGTATATAGCTTCCCATTTATAGATATCATTACTAAACAGAACATCCCTGTTTTGTCATAATATGTATTTAAAATTTTTGGCAGTAAGATTGAGTTTTTCCTTAGGACTGCTACTCCTCTCTTCTTTCATTTATAGTGCAAACTTACTAAAACTGTAGTTATTTGTGTTAATTTTATTTATGTCTTCTTGTATAATGTGTATTTCTTGCAAAAAAAAATCTGTGCATTAAGCATTTTTAAATATTTTAAGAAACTTCCCCTTTTACAATTATTATTCAGACCATTTACATTAATAGAAATACATTTCATAGTTAAATTATTACCACTCATAATGCTAGCCATGTGAATATATTTTAAGTAATAAGCACATACATTTAACTAAAGAAAATGATTTATTTTCATTAGACGTAGCAAAATAGTTACAACTCATAGACCCCCCCAATAAAAAGGAATTAAATAATAAAACCTTAAAGATTGAGACAAAAAACAATCTAACCCTCCTATGGGGAAACAAAGCCCAGCTTTGAATAGACTAGCCATTCAAGTGTACCTTCTAGCATTCCCTCTAAGCGTCATTTCTCGGCCCAATTATCTATACATTCTAACATAAAGATGGTTGTTATGTCTTATATCCTATTCATATAATACATTTTTCATAAAAAATTATTTTAAATCCAAGAAAAAAATATTTTACACAACCATATTACTATATTAAGCATATTAATTTGATAGCAAAATAATACAAATTACATTGACTTTTTCTGTTTGCTTATAACATACAGCAATTGTCCATTAGTCAAACTCATTTTGATAAGAATAGATTAATACTTGTCATTCAGATTAATCTAATCAGCAAAACAATTCAGATCTATAAAAGTGTATAACAAGGTTCCATCACTCTAGTTAAACCTAGTGAAGCTGTTATTATATTGTGTACTAGCACAGTCTGCTTCACATTAAGCTCTTTATTTTATATGATCTAATTACATTTTCCTGTCTATTTGCATTAAAATCAGATATAATGTGTCTCTTTTATAAGTTCAATAATTTACTTGCTAATAAATCTCTCACTGCTTTTACTCTTATACAAATTGCACAGGTTATTAGGCAGATATCTTTTTAAGAACCTAAGAAATTCAAACAGCTCATTGTTAACCTTTAACCTGAGTGCTTACACCATGTCTCAGCCTTTTACTGTCATTGTCAAGCAGTCACATGGTCGCAAAGGGATTTTCAGCTTCTAAATATGCTAATAATGGGAAAGAAAAAAACATCTTGGAAACAAAAAAACAAGCTTTTCAGCTTGTGACCTTGGCGGGGGTGGGGTGGGGGGCTGAGAAACAAGTAAGTAAGCAATGTGAGTACTTCTAAACATACCTCGTGCTCTAGGAGTGCTTGAGAGCTTTCCCCTTCTAAATGGCTGTTTGTAAAACCCAAACATGTCTCTGTAGTTAAAATTAAGTTAACATTTGTTTGAGACAAGTTTTAGTTTAACTTTAATAAGCCTTGTTCATTCCATATAAAAAAAGAAGGAAATACATTTCTTTTCCTGTTTACTCATGTACTAATTATTAAATTAGTTAAACCATGAAACATTCATAGACAAAGATTTAAAAAACAGGCACGTATCTTCTGTTTCTTAAAGTATGGAACTTGTTTAGAAATCTATATTAAACTGCATGTTCAAATAAACATGTTAAATGTTCATTTAGGTGCCTTTTTAAACTGTAAATAACTCTCTAGGTCTACAATACACAGAAAAAAAACTTTCTTTTTTAAAGTAACTTGTCTGAGACTTTTAATATCATAGACATTAATGAATATCCTGAGCCTAATATATTATTCTTTACAGTAAAACATTTTAACAAAAGGTATAAGCAGATAAAACATTGTTTTGTTTCACGTATTATGCTATTTTATTTACTATACTTTGAGAGATATTCTGTTAAGTTAGTGACCCAGAGAGTTAATAAACAAGAATAAAATGTTTTTAGCTTTTTTCCATTTGGGATTGTAGTCTTTTAGTTAAAAAGCATTATTTTTGTTGTACATTTTAGGGAACTTCATAGATTTGCCATCTGAGTAAAGTCTGTTTCCCTTTAGATAATTTGTGTGTGGTATAAAAGGAAAAGATATGTAAAATAATTATTTAAAAGTTACGTGTCATTTAGTCTCTTCTTCTTTTTGTCAACTTTTTTCCATTCAGTCCTCTTTGCTTGGCATTTTAGGGTAAAACTGG
The DNA here is from genome assembly GCF_019279795.1 of Protopterus annectens. Lineage (NCBI taxonomy): Eukaryota > Metazoa > Chordata > Ceratodontiformes > Protopteridae > Protopterus > Protopterus annectens. The sequence continues at coordinate 374,147,686 of NC_056726.1, read as the reverse complement.
TCCAATCCATTTCTCCTGTTTGATTTAAAGTTTTGTTAGATGTTAAAAATGACACAGCTGCATCCAAGGTGTCAAAAGTCTTTGCAACATCCAAGAAAAAAATGTTAAATCTCGCAGGAAATAGTGAATGGACTATAACATGTCTCTTCTTCAATTCTTTAGTTAGAGGTAAACATTCCTTTCTTTTAGAGATTATCTCTGATGAGTAGTCATTGTCAAATCTTATTATATTATCTTGGTATCTGACAAGAGAGTTTGACCACACAGTTTTTAGCACCAGTTCCTTGTCCTGAGAAGATATACATTTTACAATTATTGATCTTGGACTTTTATTTACTTTGCTGGAAGATGAAGGAACTGCCAGTGACCTATGGGCTCTTTTAATTCCATAAGAAAAAACTCAGGTAAATTCAGAACATTTAGAAGCCAGGATGTGAGGAAATTTACCATATTGTCTCCTTCAGTCTTTTCCGGTAATCCATAAATATGCAAGTTGCTTCTCCTTGACCTATTTTCTAGGTCATCTAATTTCTTTGTTAGAAAAGTTTTTGTTTTGAGCGAGACTCAAGTTGTTGTTCTTGTGCCATGAGTCTGGCTTCCATGACATTTAATGTTTCTTCTATGTCAGTAATCTGAGTCTTATGTTTCATTATTAGGTCTTCTAATTGCTCAGTTTGTTTTGTGCATTTTTCTTTAAAAGAGTCAAGTTTTTTGTCCATTTTGTCAAACTTCAAAGATAAATCCTGCATGGAAGGCAACTCATTCTGTAAAGAAATCTGAGCCCTTTCTGCTTGAATTTTGACAAAAAATCTTAGAAATTAAACAAAATAATCCAATGTAGACTTCCAAACATTGGAGTAGAAGTTAGTGGTTAAGTTTAAGAAATTTAGGGGTCTCGGATTTTAAAATTTTGTTTTAGAAATATAACTTAGATAAAAGAGCTGAGAAAAAGTGCTGTCAACCTGTCAATATCCTGGCCATACCCTTGTTGCAACTTTTTAATATGCAATTAAAGTATGCAAAATAATAGAAAATAATATTTGTGAATTTATGAGAGATGACTATGACAACTGCCTTTAAAACAGAGGGGAAGTGTGAAATATGGAATATGGACATTTGATTATTGACATTCAATTACTGGGAAAGTCCAACTGGGCAGAAGTTCATTTTCAGTGGAGGCCCATGGAGAAAAACTCCAAATTATTATAAAACACTTTAAGAACAATAACTTTACAATCTTCACAAATAAAATAAAAACATTTGCAGTTTAAATAATTATAACAAATTACACATAATATTCAAAGCATTTGTTAAGAATCAATACAAGTTATATGACAATCATTTAATATTTAGAGAAATTTTAGACAGTTTTTAAAGAAATTAAAAGTACTTTAGTCTAATACAAACAAGAAGTTTATGCAATCTGAAGTGAGGGAAAACAGGATTATGGCATATTTAGAGAGTAAATCAGGGAAGAGAATTTCATAGAAGTTAGGAAGTAAGTAAAGAAGGGAGAGTAAGGAGGTACAAGGTATGAATAGGTACTTGCTCACATTTAGGGATACAGTTTATCCTGGTTTTGAGCAAGAACAGACCCAGATTTTAGCTAGGAAGTCTTTCAGAGTGGTTTTGAAAGATGGGAGGGAGGGTATGTTCCTGGATACAGGTAAGAAGTTCCAGGCTTAGCAACCTTGTTACGAGTACAGACAATGCCCAGGTTTGTAGACAGACAGGAGTTTTGGTCACTGGATTGCAATGACCAACTGGGAACATAGTTGTGTGGAATGTTTTTTGGTGCTGAACAGGTAGATTGATGCTGGATAATTTTATAGGTGGTAAGAAGCTGTGCATATGTTAGTTGATGAGGCAGTTCTAACCAATTTAGACTTTTTAGTGCTATACAGTAGTGGGTTCTGAAAGGGTTTTTTTATACAAATTTAACAACTTTGTTACAGCATTCTTCAAGATTTAATGTTTGTGAAGCCTGGAGGTTATTAAGGATGAGGGAGACATAAAGATGTATGGGGAGGAGATAAGTAGTGGCAAGTGTAGCTTTAGTTGCATCGGTGAAAAACTTTTTCAATTAGTGTGTGGATGTTTACAAATTATCATCTAGGAAACAGACACAAACAGTGAGACATGAACGTGAAATGCAGGTAAATAGGAGACCTGCTATACAGTCAACTCCGGTGGGTCAAGTGGTATGCAGAATGAGGAGAAGTCAGGGGTGAGTCTTTCAGTTCTCTAGTGCAATATAAACTGGGATGTTAGATTGTTTTTCCCTAGTAGGTCACCAGAATTAGGTTCTTAGATAAATGGTTGTTTGGACATTTCTTTCCTGAACAATGTGCTTTCTACTGCAGATACCAGAGAAGATATACATTCAATGAACCAAGGATGTGACAGTAGAGACTGAACATTACAATGGTCATTGCATTAGTTTGTTATTCTGAGTTTATAGTTAACATATTAGAGAGGATACCAAAAATACAGGACAAGACCACCACTACGATGCACATAAAATTCCAAGGTTTTTATTGTAGACAAAAATGAGTGCTTTCACGTGTCAAATGCTGCACGCTTCATCAGATTTCATTTACTAGTCAACAGAGCAGTCTTTAAATATACTAACCAATTATGCTTAATTGAATTCAATCAAATAATTCATTTGAATCAAGCAAGTAGTCATAGAGACTGTTACAATGCTGTTAGCTCAAACCATTCATAATAACTACCGCTATCTGAAAATCCTAAAACATTGTTAAGCTAAAATATATTTATACAGTGTAATGTATGTAACAAAATATGTAAGCATGTATAGATATATAATATTAGAGAGGATATAAACCCAGTGGGTGAAAAATATAAAACTGGAAAATATATATATTGGAGTAAATATTGAACCAGTTACAAAAACATCACTTTCTTAGTGAGGCCATTTTATTTTGCATAACAGCAAGATGATAAATGCCTGGATGGCCATTAGACATGCAGAAGGCATTGATTTTATGTCTTTGTAGAAGATTAAATTTAATTTGATGTGACAATGTGCTGTTTTATGTTTGTCGACAGCTAAACAATAAAACTTCATAGCTAATTGTTAGTTTATTTATTTATTGCATTTGTTAACAAGGAAAGCTAGACTGGGAATAAGGTCCCTTTTCAGAGGAGGCACCGGGAAACATAAGCCTTTTTTAAAGTATGTTAAGCA
>NC_056726.1:374005934-374143975 GCF_019279795.1 Protopterus annectens | reverse complement strand
GGGCTGTTGTGAGTACAACTGCAATTTGAGAAGGAATCTGCCTAACACCTCTGAAGCTTCCTGTAAGCACCCTCCCCCAACCCCTGCAGCCAAAGTTTAGACATGCCCAGAAAGCTAGACTGAAAATGTAAACAAAGATCAGAATGAAAACAAAAAATCCCTGGGATTGTCCCTTTAAGGTATTTGGTGAGGGGAGATAAGATTGCTATAGGTGTAAAGTTATTAATGTCTATTTCCTCCTCAGGCAGAGGGATAATGTGTGACATTTTTCCAGAGAGAGGGAAAGTGGAATTCCTGAACTGACCCACTTATAAGGTGTGAAAATATGTGAAGGTTGCCAGCCTAGCCAGATAGAATTTTGTAGATAATTCTGTCATTTGTAAATATTAATATAAGCCACAGGCTTGTTCTCTTAAATGGAAGAAAATGGGTTAACATAAACCCCTACGTCACAAGATGGATTGCCAACTGGCTCATGGACAGAACCCACATAGTAAGAGCTGCGGGAGCTAGGTTTGACTCTAAACCGGTTACAAGTGGCATTCCTCAGGGTTCAGTCCCAGGACCCCCTCCTGTTTGGCATATACTTCTCAGAGGTACAGGTAAGCACAGGAGGACTATGGCTGACCAAGTTCACATACTACTGCAAACTAGGGGCTATAACTGACCCTCTGGCTGACACAGACACCCTCCAAAAGGGTCTCACTGAGACAGATACCTGGTGTCAAAACCATAGCCTCAAGCTAAATGCCAAAAAGTGCATAGTCATCCCCTTTGGAAAAAACAAAGTACCCACAAACTACCACATAGGTGGTAGCCCCCAAATATGGAAGACGTAATAAGGGATCTGGGGACCCAAGTAGATAGTAACCTCTCCTTTGATAATCATATTGGGTCATTCCACAATAAGTACAAATATGACTCTGTCATTGTCCATGTTGGTGTGAATGACCTGAGACATACCTCCCTGGACTACATGAAAAGTGACATGTAGGAGCTCTCCGATCTTGTAGCCCAGGCAGGTATGACCCTAGCCCTGAGTAGCATCCTGCCATCACCCAGAATGGCACCACAGTACAAGGACAAAATGATTGACTTTAACAATTGGCTAAGCTTCTGGTGTCATTCTAAGGGAATCCAGTATCTGTCTGCCTGGGATGACATGATCGACAGACCACGCTGCTTTGCCAGAGATGGCCTGCACCTGTCGCCCTTGGGATTCTGGATACTGGCAAAGGCTCTTGCCACCCCTATAGTGCCTTTTTTAGGCAAGGTTCAAATGACAAATTCACCACCGTAACAGGTACAAGCAAGCAAAATCTGAGGGTAATGCTACTCAATGCTAGAAGTCTAAACCTCAAAATGCACTCACTCGAGGCACTCCTTAAATTGGAGAATATTGACATCTGTGCAGTGACAGAGACCTGGTTAAAAGCTCCAGAGAGCACCCCTGCATTACCAGGCTATAATTCATACCACACCTTTCGGCCACCAAACCCGGACCGAAACACTAAAGGTGGAGGCGTGTCCATATTCATTAGGGATATCCACACCTCCAAGCTAGTTGCTCAGCATAATGTATCCAAGATTATCCAACTTCAACTAACTCTGGGCAAAACCGCAATCCAGATTGTGTCTTGCTACAGACCCCCCACCATGCCCCAGGATTCCCACTCCTCTTTTCTTGATACACTGGAAAATATTAAGGTACAACCCAACACTCTAATAATGGGTGCTTTTAACTACCATACCATTAACTGGGAAAACTACTCATGTACCAACTCTTTTGCTCAACGCTTTCTGGAAATCATCAATTCCAGCAAATTAGATCAACTTATCCCCCACCAGGAGCAGCAATATCCTAGACCTGGTCATCACCAACATGTGTAACTGGTGTTCCACACCAGCGATCAGCTCCTCGTTGGTCAGATCCGACCACAAGCTAATCACCCAAGACATCCACACCCCCCCCCCCCAATTAGGAAAACAACCATAAAAAATTTCTCCAAAGCCAACTTCATGCCTCTTAAGACAGAAGTGGCAAACTTCACAACACCCATGCAGATGGACAATAAAGGTATGACTGCTGAATCCTACACAAATGCACTTTATAAGCACTTACACGAGTGCATGGACCGTGCTATCCCTAACAGAACCAAGATGCTATCCTCCAAAAAAAGGAAGCCAATCTGGTGGTCTTCTGCCATAAAAAAAACTCTACAACAGAAGAAAGAAACTGTTGCAAAAAAAGAGTAAAATCCCAACATTGGAGGAACTCCCTGGTCAGCCTCAGTAAGAAGCTGAGATCCTCATAAAATCCTCCAAAGCTAGTTATGAAAACAAAATTGCCACTGATTCTAAAGACAACCACAAAGCATTCTATAGCTATGTCAAGAATCTCAATGGCAGCACTCAGATCTGCTCTGAGTTACAGCACAATGACACTAAATATACATAACCAACTGATATTGCCAACATCCTGGCAGATAGGTTCAGTGCTAACTTTACCCCCCTCTCACCCCCTAAAGGGCCCATCTTTATACCAGAAGAATGCAAAGTTCCTGTAATCATGGCTACACAGGTAAAAACCTCACTCTCCAAAGCCAAGAACACAGCATCCATGGTACCTGACAACATCCCAGGCTGCCTTCTACATGAACTACAGAATGAACTGGCACCCCACCTAAGTACCATGTTCAATCATAGCCTCACCTCAGGCTTTGTACCCATTGAATGGCACACCGGGACAGTTATCCCATTCCACAAAGGGGGGGGGCACAACAGACCACAGGAACTACCGCCCCATTAGCCTGACGAGCCTCGTCTGCAAGGTCATGGAACGTATCATCATGGAACTCATAAACAAAGACATTGGAGATCTCCAAACTCTGGACCCCACACAGTTTGGGTTTGTAAAAGGCACAGTAAAGAAAGAGCCAGCATACTCTGTACAGAATCACTTTTATTAAAACAAAATCATCAGACCGGTTTCGGCCGGAGTAATGTTACAGCCTTCCTCAGTGCAAAAAGAAAAAGAAATGAAATTTAATTAAACAATAAATATACTCATCTCAAGGCTGATTGGTCCATCCTAGAATTGTTCATTCAAACCAGGAGGGAACAACCCACCCAGTTTCACAATCCACTTTTTCTCTTTATTATTTAAAATGGAGTGCCATCCAATTTTGTTGGATTTATTGCCCTTTACAGTGTCAATAATCAGAAATGAAAACCTGGCAGTAGGATGTGTCAAATGATGTTTGTAAAGTGCATTGGAAGACTTTTTATTTTTTATCTTACTAATGTGTTCTGAAATTCTTATTCTGAATGGGCGAGAAGTCTGGCCAATGTAAAAGGAACCACAGGTACATTTAGCTTGATATACTAACCAATCAGTACTACAATTGGCAAAAAATTAATTTCATAAACTGAAGAACTGTTACAACTGGAAAACTGTTTGGATTTTACCACCTTATCACAGTGGATACAATGTCCACATGGATGACAGCCAACTAATGGATCCCCCATAATGGTAGTTTGTATGTATTGAGAAGACAGATCATGTCTCCTAAACCTGATAGACTTCTTTGAAGTAGTCACCAAAGCCATAGATGAGGGTAAGGTGTTTCACACAGCCTATCTAGATCTCGCCAAGGCATTTGACACCACCACCCACTCTGGAATTATAGATAAACTCAATAAACTAGGTATAAATCCCTATGTCACAAGATGGGTTGCCAACTGGCTTACTGACAGAACCCACACTGTGAAAGTAGCAGACTCCAAATCAGACTTCAGACAAGTGACAAGTGGAGTACCACAGGGTTCAGTCCTGGGTCCTCTCCTGTTTGGTATCTACTTCTCTGAAGTACAGGCTAACACAGAAGGTCTTTGGCTAACTAAATTCACAGATGACTGCAAACTAGGAGCCATAATTGAAACTCCTAATGATGTGGACATCCTACAAAAGAGCCTCACTGAGACAGATGCCTGGTGTCAAAGACATGATCTCAAGCTCACTGCCAAAAAGTGCATTGTCATCCCCTTTGGTAAAAACTCTGTACCCATGAACTACCACATAGGTGGTAGTCTACTTAACACTGAAAGTGTGATAAGAGACCTTGGGACACAGGTGGACAGTAGTCTCTCCTTTGATAATCACATCGCCACAGTGGTCAGGAAATCCTTCTGCATGGCACACCTCATCACAAAAGGTTTCTTATCCAGAAAAAAAGAGGTCATTGTTCCCCTCTACTCATCACTCATTAGACCCATTATAGAGTACAACGCCCCTTTTGGTATGTACCTCACAAGACATCTACAACAACTGGAAAGGCCGCAAAATACCTCACAAAGAGGATTGCTGGCCTCAAACAGATGCCTTACGCAGACCGTCTCAAAAAACTCCAGTTCTACTCCGTCACATATCGCCTACTGAGAGGCAATCTCTGCCTAACATACAAAGCTATGTCAAACCCAGAGCTGTTGGACATGCTCCACTTAAAGAAATCCCAATCCCTCTGAGCTACACGCTCTAGGGACCTCCCATACTCTGGAACAGACTACCTATCTATGTCAAACAGAGCTCCTCATTAGCACTCTTCAAGAAAAATCTTGATGATTGGATGGGTAATAGGAGGTTTACCCCGGGGATTGCTTCTGTGGTTCTGCTTGACAGGGGCACAGGAAAATAATTTTCTTGGGTGGCGAAAGCCAGGGTACCTTTTTGGCTAGGCTTGTATAGGCCCTAGGGTCAATAGCCTAGTCCTACCTATGAACCTATGAACCTATTGCCAGAGTGTTTAGAAAATCCTTCTATGTGGCCCACCTAATCACAAAAGGGTTTGCATCCAGATCGAAAGAGGTCATTGGGCCCCTCTATGCATCACTCATCAGATCCATGATAGAGTACAATGCCCCATTTGGGATGTACCTTACAAGACACCTGCAACAACTGGAAAGACCACAGAAGTACCTCACCAAGAGGATCACTGGCCTCAAGCAGATGCCCTGTGCAGCTCAACTGAAGAAACTCCAGCTGTACTCGGTAGCATACTGCCTACTCAGGGGTGATCTCTGCCTGACATACAAGGCCATGTCCAACCCAGAATTGATGGACATGCTCCACCTAAAGAAAACCATATCCCCTCGAGCCACATGCTCCAGTGATCTAAACCTCACCACAACAATAAATAGGACATGCTGGAGGGATAGATTCCTGTCCCAGAGACACCCCATGCTCTGGAACAAGATTCCAATCTACATTAGGCAGAGCTCCTCGTTAACCCTCTTCAAGAGAAACCTTGATGAGTGGATGGGAAACAGAAAGTTTACCCCAGGGATCACTTCAATGGCTCTGCTGGACAGAGGCACAGGGAACTAATCTAAGGGGGCAGCAAAAGCCAACACATTCCAGCTAGGCTTATAATTGCCTTCGGGCAGACAGCCTAGTACCTACCTATGAACCTACAAACTGCAAAAATGTAACAACAGTGCGCTTTGCTGTAGGAAGGCTGATAAGTCAAGCATTGTGTAATTGTTTGATCACAAAACATGGAGCCAAGACATCTGGATGAAGGAATTCTTGCTTTTGTTTTGAGGCTAGAGTTCATTGCTAGAATTTGCAAGTATAATGTCTTTTATTGCTGTAGCTTTCTGACCAGGTGCAAGATTAAAGCAATGTAAATGTAGAGTTTCTGTTAGCCTGGGAACCAGGGAGAAATGATGTAATCTGAAATGAGTCAGTGGTACTGTGTTATCAGTTTAAGGACAGAGAGACTCAGAGCATTTTGTATTTGTCTTGAGGTCATCCAGCATCACCAGCACTCTGCCTATGCTCTATATGTAAGTTTATTTTAGAACTGTGTTTTCTCTTAGATATAGCTAGGAAATAGGAAGATTAGATTTTTTTCTGTATTGATGTCAGAACTTTTCTACTGTATTATTTTAAGTATTTCTCTGTGATCTCTGAACTCTTGACAAGCACTGTGTAGTAAGAAGTATTGTCTTGTGTTTTTATTATTTATTATTAAATATTTTTAAACCTTACAAGTGTGGCTGTTTTGTGTAGAGATAATTTAAGCTCTAAAGTACATTGCATGTATATAGTGATACTGTCCAAGTCACTCCAATAAGCTTTGATGTTCAGTCACACTTGCCATTTGGATAATAATATTTCACAGTAATAATTGGACCCCCTTTGATAAGGGCCTTATTAGTAGCTGATATTAGTGGTTGATGGCAAGTGATTTCTACCGTATAGTCTGGGTAAAAGGGGCACAGCTGGAGAACCTGTGCCAGCCTTCCCCAGGAGTGTATATGCGGTTGTATATAACTTTTATCTCAAAGTGTGTGCATGTCAGCTACTTGGAGAGGGACACGAAGCACTGATTGGACAGAGAGGATGCTGGAGGTTTTAGCTTGACCACTAGGCTGAGATCTGGACCCTAGAGCTGTGCCAGTGGGGAGTCTTATTGGTGATCTGGAGAGAAAGGGAGAAACCAGACCCAGGGTGGCTGTGATCTCTGTGTGCTCATAAGAGAAATTGTACTTTACTCTGTGTGTATTTGTTGTCCTCCCCTATGTGGTCACCCCTCACTGTTGTTAGTGGTGAGGACTGAGGCTCCTTAATTGCTGGGCTAGTGTACGGGCATTACATAAGGATTGAGACAGGATAGGCAATGCTACTGGTTGCTATTTTTAGGTAATTGCTTGAAAGATCATCAGCTGAAGAAGAGCATGGTTTAAGTTTGTTTAAAAATAGTTTTATATAGGATGTGGGCACATGTTTGAAGGTTATAGTGGATGTGGTGATATATGGCTGTTGGGCAGTGAAGGGATTAGATGTTGAGAAATCCTTGGTTAGAGATGGAATTCTACCTATAAAATAAGAGTTGAACTGTATTGTAGTTTTGAGTGGTGAGCTATTAGGACAAAGATTTGGACTGAATTTTTGGCTGGGATGTAAGATTTCATTAATGGATATTCTAAGGTTTTTTAGGGTTTTGTTTAGTATTATTCTGAAAGTTATTATAGTATAGTTTTTGTCTTCATTTATTTGCTTTTTAGTACAATTGTGAAGCATTCTGATGTTTTCAAGACATTGAGATATTTTTGCCATTCTATCCATGCTTTTTCTCTGTTCTTCATTAGCATTCTACTCTTTTTGGATAGCCAAATTAATGAAAAATTGAAGTGGCTGGCATGGCTATTTGATTATGCTATGGTTAATAACTATGATGTCCCCAAGAATGTATAACAGTTATTATTTCCAAAGAGAAATTATTTAAATTACCTGTTGCTATGTTCAACAGTGTAGCTCAAATATTAAGTAATAAAGATATTGGAAAGCCAATGGCTGGCAGACACATTAGTGTAAGATGGATGATTTGGAAAATTGCACTGACTTACAAGTTGCCGAATTTTGCATTAAATATTAAGTCATATTTTTGAGAGATGGTATGTGGTTGTTCCCCTATTTGGCTTAGGGGTATGACGGGGGAGTAGGGGATATGATAATTTGGAGATGACTGAACATAATAATCCTGTTTTTATAATATGTTAAAGTGACTAATGAGTGTTCTCTGGATAAGACATATTAAGAAGATTAGCCATGTCATTCTTGTTATAGCTGGAAATCAGATGTCTTTTAACAAGTAGTTGACATACAATAACTATCGGGTCTATATCAGTTCATCGAAATGTCTGAAGTTCGAACACCGAGACCGAGAAAAAAATCGCTGTTCCAAGAAACACACACGCAACACAAACATACCAAAACAACATCGATCCATACACATACACTCAAAATCCTACATCTAACCCTACACTAAACACATGCACTACTACCTATCCACTTACCTTAACCTAACACCTAACCCTAAGCTCTGTCACTATCGCACACCCACCTCACCCGCACCCTAACCCTAATCCAAGCATCCACACAATCACACACTTACCTGAACCCAACCCGTAACTTCCCACCACAGTCCTGATACTTGTGAAGCCACAGAAACGGCCCACCGAATTCTTTCTCTGGGAAAGAATTCAATGGGCCACGGCTTTGTAATTACCAGTCTTCAAACTTTGCAGTTCAACCATCTGGTATTCGATATTCAGCCATTTCGACGGACTGACATAAACCCTAACTATCTACTACTTTTATTTTCCACAGCATTAAAAAGAAAAAGGAGTTGATTTATAGTTATGAAGAGAATCAGATAGATACCCAAGTGGTTTCTTCTGAATTATTAATAGTTTGCCTTCTTTTGGTATTATGCAACAGACTAAACAAATAAGTCCATAATATAAGGAACTTACTGTGTTTAAATGTAACTGGGGAGATGAAAGGTGTCCTAGTGTAAGGTTGGCAGAGGACAACAGGCCAGGGACCACATTCCCTGTTAACAAGAGTAAGTATAACACTGATTATAGTGACTGGGTTGTGTCTATTGGTGACAGTGAATTATGAATCTCTGCTGTTTAATAGTTAGGCATAGTAATGAGCTTTTATAAGTACATTTAACTTGTGTTATTTGTGTCAGAGATAACCATGTTGTAAATATTGTTTGATAAAGTGCATTAGATAGCTCTTAAAACAGGAGGTATGTCAAGGGTCTTTGGCTAAGTTTGCACGTAACTGAAAATTAGGAGCTATCATAGACTCCACCACTCCACAACACCAATATCTTGCAAGAAGATCTACCACAGACAAATGACTGGTGCCAAAGTCATGGCTTAAAACTAAATGCCAAGAAATGCACTATATTACCTTTGGGCAATTTGGCTACTCAGGGAAATTATGCCATTGAAAAGATACCCCTAAGAGTTGACCTGGTAGTTAGGGATCTGGCAACATTTGTAGACAGTAACATTGTCTTTGACCAAACATATAGCGAAGGTAGCAAGAAAATCATTCTATGTCACCCAACTTGTAAGTAAGGGCATTGTCTCCAGGTCCAGGAAAGTCACTGTGGCACTTTGCTAAGCCGTCATCGACCCATCATTAAGTATAATGTCCCCTTTGACATGTATCTGACCAGACATATGCAATAACTGATACACCCACAAAAGTGTCTTAACAATAGAATCCAGGACATAAACACATTGTCCTATACAGACTGCTTTAAAGTCCTATCTCTGTCCTTGACCTGCTACAGACTATTGAGAGATGATCTATGACTGGCATACAAGGCATTCTTGGATTCAGCCCTGATGGACCTTTTGCACATTTGCAAGATGAACAGTGTCAGAAATGCTAGAATTAAGAATATAAATTTTGCTTGCAAGATAAATAGGATATGTTGGAAAGACATATATGTGTCTCAAAGGTTCCCTGATCTCTGAAATACGCTTCCCATCCATGTGAAGTGAAGTGCCTCCCTAACACTATTCAAGCATAACCTTGTCAGTGGGATGGGAAATTAGAAATTCCCCCTGGATCTAGCCCCCATGTCTCTGATGGACAGAGGCAGACAGTAAATTATGTCCAAACTAACATGCCCCCTCCATATAATCTTTAGCAATGTCCTAACTAACATACCCCTTCTAATATAAATGCCCAAGATGCAAAATTCAAATTTGGGTTGAGCATTTAGGTTTATAAAGGGTCTAGTGGTCATTGGACTAGTATACATCTATGAACATACTGAGAGTAGGGAAAGCTAGATGACACAATATACATTTCTCTTCACAAAAAGATGAGGACTGCAACACTGTTCTGTATTCATGAAAGGAAAGCTTGGGTACAACTTTATTTCCTGCATGATCTCAAAATGTAAAAATGTATACATACTCAGCTTCTCAATTTTCTTATCCAAGAAAACCTTCTGACACCTACCCAGCATGATTTCCATCCAAACCATAGTACCACTACAGCCCTTTTATTTTTCACTCATACAATAGCTGAAGCTCAGGATAATAAAAAAAAACATGTCTCATGTCTATTCTTAGACCTTTCAAAAGCCTTCGACATGACATCCCATTCTAAACTCCTAAGCAAATTAGTCAACCTCAGTCTCTCAGCTTCCACTCTTGAATGGTTCTCCATCTATCTCTCAAACAGACTGCAATCTATCAGATGGCATTCCTCCTGCTCCCCCTTCATACCCATACATACAGGTCTTCCCCAGGGCTCCATCCTGGGACCCCTGCTACTCAACATCTTTACTAGCAATCTCTATACATCTTGCTATCACTACACTTTTATTCAGTATGCTGATGATTCTACACTCATCTCTTCTGAAAGTATCTCTCAACTACCCACTCTTACCCAAAACTCTTTTCTGTCTATAGAAAGATGGCTCACTGAAAATCAGCTCATTTTAAATCCTAAAAAGACTAAACTTTTACTATTTCTCCCTAAATCACTTTCACATCTCAAGGCTACCCTTACCATGTCATCAAAAAATAAAACCATCATTAATGTTGAATCCCACACAAAGCTCCTTGGTATGATAACAGATGATCAATTAAAATTTGACCTCTATGTCCAACAACCCATTAAAAAAAAACAAAAATTGGGACTCTTCTATAGGAGCAAAAAATTCCTAACTCTAGAATCTAGACTGTCCTTAGCTCAAGCTTACCTATTTCCAAGCCTTCTCGATGCTGCCCCAGTTCTTACAAACCTTTAGTTTTCCTTAATTACTAAGCTAGAGCATGTATACAATAAAATCACAAAATTTGCTGCAAACCTACCACATTCCTCTCACCACTGCATGGCACTAAATAACCTACAGTGGCTTAAATTCCCCTATCATCTTCAACTTTCACAACTCAGCATAACTCACCTCTTACTCAACAAACAGTCTTTAGTTTGCCCCTCCATAGCCAGTATTGTATCTTACTATACCCCTATGTGACTACTACGTAGCACAAACCAACTTCTTTTTCAAATATACAAACCCAATAAAACTATTTGGAAAGTATTATACAAATATTCAGTATCTCATAGGTTCATAGGTAGGTACTAGGCTATTGGCCCTAGGGCCTATATAAGCCTAGCCAAAAAGGTACCCTGGCTTTTGCCACCCAAGAAAATAATTTTTTCAAAATTGGAACAAACTCCCATTCAACATAAGAAGCATTACTCATTTCAATATTTTCAAAAAAGAGCTAAAAAAATGTTAGCTAAATCGTGGATATGCCCTTGTCATGACCCCATTTAAGCCCTTCCCTCTCCCTTCTACTACCTATTTCCTCCCCTACAACTTCTGCCTGCTAACTGTTTTAGGAGGTTAAGGCTTAAGCAGCTATACCCCCTATTTTGCATGTAACAAGAACATGTATGAAGATATTTCCCATGTGTAAGTCTATTGTGTCTACCATGGTTATGTTTATAATTTGTTTTTGGGATTGCTCAGATTTGTAAACTGTTATATATTGCCATTGTTTGGTTTTTGTATCTTTGTGTATTTTTACTTTGCTTATTTTCATAAAATTGTATAAGTATCTGGAGCTTTTCTCCTCCAGTCTCCTCTGAAAATGGGCTTTAGCTCAGTAGGACCTACCCAGTTAACAAATGTCAAATAAAAATAAATAAATCTCCCTTGCTCATCATTGCACATGGGTACCACAACAGCATTTTTCAATAGGTTTATATGGTGTTCTGCATGTTCTGCATTCACAAGTGTCAGCAGTGATGAACAAGATATTAAGGGAAGCACATGGTTGGCATCAGCAGGGAGAGATGGCACTTCAGCAATGATGACTACATAGTCAGAAGTCACAGGCCTGGAACACAGTACCATTGTCTGTCTCATTGAAGATTGGGGAGGCCCCTTCCAGAGAAGAGACACCTACAACTATTGAGAAATCTGTGGCTGTACAGGAGAAGCATTCTGCATCTCCAGAAGGAGTGACATCTCCTATAGCTGCAAACATTACAGGTTCCTCATGTCAAGGCAGGCAGGATTACATGCCTGCACTGTTTTTTATGTCAGCATGCTTAGCACAGACCTTAACCTATGACAGAGCCATATGCAACAGCATCCAAGCTACCACTTGGGACTACTTGGGAAAATTAACACATTTACGAGTGTACTAAGCACAGTTTACCACATTATGTTCCACATCAGAGCTTATGAATATGTTGCATGACATTAGAGAGGATGCTGTCTAGCAACATTGAGAGCTCGCTGTGGGCAGAGAGTCCTGCTATTAGCAGTCTGATAAGGATATGCATTTCTGTCATCATGGGAGACCGCCTTTCCTGAAATATGTATAATTCCTTATGTCATGTGAAATGGCCAGTGTAGGACACATCACAGGAGCTTTGCGGGAAGCAGGCAACACATCACAGTCACAGAATATCAGTGTGTCTATCCCTATGGCATGCACTGGCACCCACTTTGAGTAACGTGGTCCAAGCCATTGTCATCTCCCCACACCATCAAAGAAAAGCTGTATGGATACCTGCTACCACCCCATCCTCACTCATCTCAGGATGTAACAGGCCCTGTCATCATTGGTGATTTCCTACCCCATAGTCTGATCTAGTCCTTTCTGTCACACACAGTGATGTGATTCCTTATGTATGTCTTCTGTCCCAGGTAGTATGTGTTGACAGTCATACTATATTATGCTCCCACCTGTGCTAATGATGACAGGCATGAATCTCAATACCCACCATCATAGGATCACAGGAGTAACAAGACAACTGAGCCACAAAGCCATTTCTGCCTTGCCTGTACTGACCCTTAGGTCCTGCCTCTGTTTTCAAGGAGGGCTAAGCTAGTTCAGTCATACCAGTGATGAATTTATGAACACCCATACAGTTGTTCAATTCCTTTTTAAAAGCAGACAGTGTGTCACTCTGCTTAATTTTTTCCAGAGAAGGGGTAGGCACTGAGTGGCAGACTTATCCTTTCTCCTTGTTTTATTTATTTGTTGGAGTACATTTAGATCTGACCCTAATGTTAGCTGAACTGTTTGATTTACTGAGGTGTAAGAATTCTTGGACTACTGAATCCTTTATAGTCGTATAAGTAAGGCATAGAGCACCCCTAAGAAATCTATAAGAAATGGAGAATAGGGATAACGCCTCCGGCCTTTCTTGGTTTGTTCAGATATTTTAAACCAATGTTTTAATTTAATTACAAACTTCTAGGGTCTTTCCAATTGTTTCATACATCCCAAAGAGGGTGTTGTTATACTCAGTGATGGATCTAACCAATATGGAGTACAAGGAGGTGAAAACATCTTTTGATCAGAAACAGATACCTTTTGCTATGAACTGTGTTAGTTAAAAGGATTTTCTAATCATTGTTGCACTATGATGATCAAAGTGAGGGTGCTGTCCATCCATTTTCCAAAGTCTCTCATGACCTTTTCATTTTGAAGTGTTGTGTTATCTATACTATAAACCAGAGATGGGTGGGGGGGGGGCCTTACTAAATGTTACAATGCTGCACATTCTGAGACTAAGTTTGAGACCATTTTTGTGCACCAGCGATTGATGGGTCTATATTACTTAAGTGAAAAACCCTATTCCTGAATACCTAAATGTCAACACCTATACCGCGAACCGTGAAAATCCCGAGCACATTAAACCACAAAAAAAAATATCGAACTGTCATAGTTGTCCAACCCCACCACCTGCTACATACTACCTACCCACAGAAAATAAATAAACCACACACATACACTAACCAAACCCTACTTCTAACCTAAGGTAAAGCACCAAAACCCTACCTCTAACCCTACCCTAAACCCCAAATACACAACTAACTATGCACTATCCTTAACTCCTCCCTAACTCTAAGGTTGGTAACTACCGCACACGTCCCCTACACACATACACCCAAACAAAATAAATAATCCACATACATACATTTAACAAAACCCTACCTCCAACACTACACTAAACCCCACATATACAACTATCTATGCACTATCCTTAACCCCTCCATAATCCTAAGGTCCGTAACTACCGCACACTTCCCCTACAGCCAAACAAAATAAACAATACACATACATACACTTAAAATAACCCTACTTCTAACACTACACTAAACCTTACATACATTACCTATCTATACACTTACCTTAACCCAAATCGTAACACAAAAGTCCTATCTATCGCACACTTACCTTACGGAGCTATAGCACAGACGGGCCAACCAAAACAATTCGACATTTCGGAATTCGCGGTTTTGTATGTTTGGGATTTCCATACTTCGCGCAATACGTGTCAACGTCTTCGCATTCGGTCATACGGTTTTTCGCGTTCGTAATATAGACCCCAATTGACAAGTGTAATCGCCTGTTGGAGTGTCTGCATATTAGAGGGGGACTTGATAATGACTCCCAGTTTACAATTATCGTTAAACATTGTTAATCATTTATCCTTGTTTGATAAATGGAGATCAGAGAAGTAAATACCAAATAACAGAGGTCCCAGTACAGATGCCTGAAGAACTCCATGGGTAATCTTCATGCCCTTGGGAGATGCACCCCCTACTTTTATTGTGTCAGTTCTGTCTCCAGGTTAGCTGGCTCTCTATCTAACCACACATAGGTCAGTTTGAAGCTCCTTCAGTTTGTTTACTGCAGTTGTTTCTGGTATGGTATAAAATGCTTTGGCAAGGCCATGGTACACTGTGTGGACAGCTTGCCCACAGTCTACAGCTTGAGAAACCTTCCCACAAAAGTGATTCATTAGACAGAATATACCCTTGACAAAGCCAGACTGCTGGGGGTTAAGTCTGATAAGATTTTTGATATCATAGTTAATTACATCAGTAGTGATATGTTCCATGTCTTTGCATTTAAAATTTGTTAAGCTGATGGGTCTGTAATTCCTAGGGACAGTGGTAGGGCCAAATTTGTGCAGTGGTGTCACAGCAGCTGTTTACCATTTCTGTGGGACAAAGCCATTTGCCAAGCTCAGTTTGAAGAGGTAGAGAAGTTGATCTGCTAGTGCTGTAGTGCAATTAATTAAGCAACTGTGTATGTTGTCAGGCCCCATGGATAAGATAGTCTTCATTTTGGAGAATGTCTTCAGTACATGTTCATTCATGATTGTTGGTGGCATCATCTGTAGGTGGACTTGGAATGGATGTCTCTGGAGTGAAGTTGGCACTAAACTTGTTTGCCAGTCTGTTGACAAAATCCACTTGATCAGAGTAGGTAGTACCATTATGAATAAGCTTGGATCAGTGCTAGACATTATTTTGTATTTATTTTTTAACATAAATAAGATTTGTAGTCATTTTTGGATTATATAGCTAGTCTGAGTCCATGGGATGACTTTGTTTTTCTTATATCCTTTTTTAGTTTCTTGTCTAATTGTTTGATGTCCCTTTAAATCAAAGAGCATTCACCAAAACCACTTTCACCAGTGGTGAAGTTTTCATTTTTCTCCATTGTTTTGGGATCTCAGATTGGGTATATATACATTTAAAAGGTGAGGGGGAGTGTTCTCTCACATAAGGGGTGCAAGGGGCATGCTCCCCTGTAATCAAAATTTCTTCTGAGGGTTGGCAAAAGTGGTTTCTGTGAAAATTATTCAATTTTTATATGTCAAACCATGTTCAGTTCATCAGCATGCCTCCAATATGTCATTGTCTGATCATCTTGTTTGTGGAAGATCATGTTGAATAGCATGGCACAGATGTCATCCAGCTTACTGGTTGTGTTAATTGAATGTTGCAATACCCCACTAGATTTATCAAGGCACTGGAAGTGTACCTTGAGCATACCAAAGAAGTGTTCAATAACATTCTAAACCTTAGCAGTGTTAAGCAATTTCAGGGTGGTAGATAGGTGGATAGGGATCACTAGCCAGTGCTCCAGTGGTATTTAGTATCATTTGCTCATACAATGAAAATAAATTTTGGGAGGGGGTTAGGGGGCATATGCACGGTTTATCAATCCACCTTTATTTTCTTCAATGAGCCTGTACTTACTAACCAGATGATACATATAATTATGCACCAAGTACAGGAATTATGTGCATTGTCAGGGCGGAGCATGCAAACATCCTAGATAACCCCCTGTACATTGCATAATACACAGCAGTTAAGGGAATGGTGCCCTTACTGCTGATATACCTATCTGAGTGAGATCTACTGGAACCTTTATTTCAACATGGGCAAAACCCATGGCACACATTAACTAAAGGAGGTGTGAGATGTTAAAGAAACCACAGATAGAGGAGACTGTTTCCTCTGCAGTCATTGGGAACCAGATATGCTGTTCAACAGGCAGAAATATTATGTTAAGGAGCTTTTTAAATTTTGGAGAAGCAGATACATGGAATATAATTAATGTGTCCCCATTTGGTTGATGAAAGGTCCCTGTAGCTAGAATAGTTAGTGTCATAATACCTTGGAATGCACAGAAATGGGCACAGCCCGCATTCCCCTGGACACTAGATTCAGCATGATAGTGTTACGTATTTGCACGACTCTTTGTAATATCCCAGTCTACCCAAAGTTAGTCAATGATCTATTGGCCAATTAAACAATAAAAAATCAGCATATGTCTTAACTGCTGTTATTGTTAAAGTTGGTGTCATGCACAGTTTCACCAGAACCAGCTGCTATAATCACAGGTAAGTGGTGCTGTACATAGGCTTGTGAATACACAACTCTGAATTACAGCACTGCTTTGAGTCTGCTCATTTGCATTGCCATTTACTTGTGCAGCTTCATGAGTCTCTTTCTGTAACCATTTGCCTGCAATGATTACTGAGAACCACACTGTACATTTTTGCATCTTGGTTGTGTGAATCACTCCCACATTGTGTGATGATATGAACTGTATAAACTTTCACTGTGTAGTACAAAATTTACTTGTGAATACTGCCTGCCATCTTTACTTGCCTCACATAATTTATAAGGTCAGACAACAGAGAAAACACACAGAGGAATGACTTTGATGTACAATTCAGTTGGGTACATACGCATCTTTTGTATTATTCCATAGTCTAAAGGTTCATAAGTATTTCTAATCATATTACTTTTTTTCTTTTCATATTTAAGTTGCTATATTCTGAGAATGTTATATGGCCGGTTGTTTAGAAGTACATCTGGAGTCTGTACTTTCACTGGATGCAGTTATATGATGAGCATGTGCACTAGATTAATGAAGCAGATACGTTTCACTTATAACAAGTAAATGAATATATGAAGTGGAGTGGATCCTGAGGACATACAGTACCAGCATAGTGTTGTACTGGATCTTGCATACAACAGCAGTTAAGCTGATGAATTTCAGAGTGACCTGACCATATGCTACTACCAATATTTGCCAGTACAAATTTCTGAACTGCATTACACAAGTAAACATAAATGTTCATATTCTTAATAAAATAAATTAATACAATCAAATATAAGTGTTTAAATATAAACTTGTTATTTAAGGAATCCTTTGAAAGTACACTCTCTGTTCAGAGTGGTTTTCTGAAAGTTATGTATTGTTCCGTCTGGAGACACTTGTCTATGAAGTGACAAAGGAGAGACCTCATCTCAGGGAAGAGTTGGGGAAAAAATTAAGGTCTGATTTTCCCAAGAACACTATATGAGCACCACCCTATGCCCAAAGAGGTGTTAAAAGATGACCTGTGATAAACAATGGGATTCACGGACACCTTTTCACACTTCTTAAGGTAACCTAGTACAGACTCTTTGGTGATGGTTACTTAGTGCATGCAGGCTGACACTGTGTGGAAGTAGCGTAACTATAAGGTATGCCAAGAAAAACAACAGTGTGCTGTTTTTGAGGTTAAACAATGGATAAACTTGCTTTGACAGTAGAAAGTGTCTATAGAATTAAAATGTGTGACTGTGGAGAGCTACGTACAGCAACAGCACAAACACTGTTACACAAAATTTAGCATGTAATATTTCAAGTTCTTTGTGCCTCTGTCATTTTTTTTTATTTTGGCATTGCCCTGATTCCTTGTGCTAAGAAGTTGAAATCTATCATTCTTGGACATTATTCACTGTGTTAGGTAGGGCAGACTTATTTTTATAGGCAAAGAGCTCTATGTATTACGTGAGCATGCATGCTTAATTCACAGATACTCTGACTGACTGGTAAACACGTTTAGTCAACTTTATGTTATGGAAAAGTCTTATTGCAAAGTTCTGTGTTACCAAAAGATGTGAATTGTGTAACTGGGTAAAACACAATAGAAATTAAGTTTATTTTCTGCAATGACCCCTGTGATGCCCGTGCCCTGGCCCAGCAATCAAGGAGCCTCAATCCTCACCATTAACACCAGAGAGCGCATCTCATATATGAGGAAGGGATAACAAATGCACACAGTAAAGTGCAATTTCCCTTAAGAGCACACAGAAGTCACAGTCAGTCCGGAGCTGATCGCTCCCTTGCTCTCCAGGTCCCCAATTCCCCACTGGCACAGCTATAGGGTCCAGATCTCAGCCAGCTGGGTAAGCTAAAATCTCTAGCACCCTCTCTGTCCAACCAGTGCTTCATGTTCCTGCCCAAGTAGCTGACACACACACACTTTGAGATAAGTTTATACATCCACACAGACACTCCTGGGAAAGGTTGGCACAGGTTCTCCAGCTGTGCCCCTTTTACCCAGACTGTATGGTAGAAATCCCTGCCACCACCCAGCTAATAAATATCAGCTACTCAAAGGCCCTTAAAAGGGTGTCCAATTATTACTGTGCAATATTATTATCCAATTGGTAGTATGAGTAAACAGTCAAGGTTTATTAGAGTGACTCGGTACAGGATCCTTATATACATGCAATGTACTCTTAGAGCGTAACTTATCTCTACACAAACCAGCCACAGTTAAAAGGTTTTAAAATATTTAATAATAAATAATAAAAACACAAGACAATACTTTCTACTATACAGTGATAGTCAAGAGCTCAGAGATCACACAGAAATACTTAAAATAATTCAGTAGTACAGTTCTGACATCACAGAAAAACACTTAGTCTAATCTTTCTAGTTTCTAGCTAATTTTACAAGAAAACACAAGTCTAAGATAACTTACATAGTTGGATGGTCAAGACAAAAATGTTTAATGCCTTCTGATTCTCTCTTCAGTCCTGATTCCCATTACATCTTTTTTTTACACTTCCCTGGTGTTCCCGGGCTAACAGATACTACATAATTGTTATCTTGCACCTGCAGGAATCTACAGCCATAAAAGAACTTCCACATGTAAACTCTAGTAATTATTCCTTAAGTTAAAGCAATAGGTAGGATGCTTCAGTCCAGACTCATCGACTCCAAATTCTAACTTCAAAGGGATGGACATGAAATAATTTTAACTTCAAAGGACAAACAGGAAATGATTGACTTAGCTTTCTTTACAGCAGAGGGCAATGTTGCTACATTGTTTTAAGTTCAACATTTCACAGCATATTCTTTCATTTAAGAAAACAAGCTTGTAGTTCAACATTTCACAGTATTTTCTTTCAATTAAGAAAACAAGTTTGTAGTTCAGCTTTCATATTTACAAATGATAGAATTATCTGCACAATTCTATCTGGCTAGGCTGGCAGCCTTCACAACCGCAGAGAGCACAATGAAGAACATTGCATTACAAACGAATGGTTCTATGGTTAAATATGAAAATGATTATATTGCCCACCAGCTTTACAAGATGTGATGCTACTGCACTTTTCTCAGGTGGGGGCATTATAAAAACAAATGATCCAGTGCATACATTAAGCTCATTTATTTATTAAAGTGGTGGCAGGTGAATGGACTGATGCAGTGGGCTACATCTGAGAGAATAAAGTAGTATTTTTGAATAATAGGATACAGCTGATGATACATGCCTTTTTCAATGAAGGAAACAGAACAAGGCACAATTATTTGAACTGTAGTTATGAGACTTTTAACTGAGACGGCTTAACCCCTCAATGTTTATTTGTAGCAAGAAGTGAGCGTAACTCACTTTTGCATTCCAGAATGTAAGCTATGCAAATGAGTTCTGTCTGCATCATGCAAGTTAACATTGCTGACTGTTCCTCTTAAGAATGCATCATTCATTAGAGAAGATTACAGAGAGTACCATAAACTTCAAAGAGGAGGAAAATAAAAGAAGGGAAGCAACAGGTCCCCGAGGGTAGGAAGCTTCATTGCTTGGATGAGTTAGTTGTAAGAATCTAGAATAAGAAGGGTGGAAAAGTTAAACTCTATGCCAGCTGCTCTGACTGGGGGACTAGGAAAGGAATCCTTAGGTTCATGGGAGCATCTACATGGGGTAGGAATGTTGCTATTGTTGCAATTAAAAATAAATTACTTGGTTGAACAAGTTTTAAAGCTAGAATACTGTCCACCTCTAAGAACTAAATTTCTCTTCAGGAAACCAGCATATTCCTTAAGGTATGGTCAGGATGAGTCCCCAAACCAAGACCACTGCAAGGACAGCAGGTGCACTGGCTCAAAAAGCAAAACCAAAAAACACTAACAGCCAGCACTCAACTGGAGCAAATATCTTTTTAATGTACAAAAACAGACTGATTTCGGCCCACAGGCCTTTTTCAATGTAAAACACATCAGTACATATCACATCTTATATATCCAAACATGATGCAATAATTAAATCCCATTAAAGAATTATTACAAATGTTCATTAAGAACAGGTGGAAACAATCCCCCCAATTTCACTATCCAGGACTTTTCCTTTTTGTTTAAAACATTATGCCAACCACTTTTCATTGATCTGTGTCCCAACACTCTAATCAATAATAATAAATTTGAAAACAGCTGTCTTATGTATGATAGTATGTTTATATAAAGCATTAGCCAGATATGTATTTCTAATGCTACTTAAATGTTCTGAAATTTGCAATTTTAATGGTCTGGAGGTTTGACCTATATAAAAAGCTGTGCAAGAGCAGACTGCCAGATATAAAGCCCAATCACTGTTACAATTGCCAAACATTCTAATAGGAAAAAACCCTAGATGTGTTCTTACTTGATAATTCGTTGGTGGAACAAATTAATTTACAAAAAGAACAATGGCCACAAGGGTAACAACCAACCACTTGTGTACCATCTATGGTAGTTTGCAGAGAATTTATTTAGGGTAAGAAGTGTTTATAGTGGCTAAAGTAACTATTTAATCTAATAGCTCGTACAGCCTATCATCTGTTAATAGAATGTTCCAGTGTTGTTGTATCATATCTAAAATTCCATAAGTGTTTCTACCCTTAGTAGTCGTGAATCTGATTTTGTTGCCTGAGCAAGGGCCATGATTTTTATATTTCAAAAGTTCACTTCTTGGAAATGATCCTACCTCCCAACTAGTCTGCTTAACTTGTGACAATGGGTAATCCCATTCAACAACACGGCCTATGAGATCATTATCAAAATGTATATAATCTTCAGTATTGGAACATATCCTGTGTATTCTCATAAACTGTGATTTAGGTATATTGGCTGTAATATGTTTAGGATGACAACTGGAGGCGTGGAGTAACGTATTTGAATGGTGGGGTTTTCTATATAATGTACTGGACAAAGTTCCATCAGCTAATTTAGACACAGTAACATCATATTTTACTGTAAATCTGATGCTCCACTTATTTTCATTCAAATATTGGAAGAATTCCTGTAAATATACAGCGTCCGACTTCCACACCATCCTGCAATCATCCAAAAATCAACACCAAATATCAATTTCTCCAAGAAAAATATCATGATGTATGTCATATATTAATATCTGTTCCAAATACCCCATAAAGTGGTCAGCATAAATGGGCGTGAACGATGCACCTATCGCTATACCTCTCAATTGCATAAAACACTTAGTGTTGAAGGGTTATAGATAGCACATGCTCCGTTAAGCATAACAAAAATGTATTGAAGCCAGGGCTGTATAAGGACATCCTATTTAACCAATATTCCAAAGCACACAAACCTGCCCAGTGAGGGATACTAGTATATAAAGACATAATGTCTAATGTACAGTAGTAGCCAATTTGGCTGTAACTGGGCATCAAAAATAATATTCAGAAATTCAGTAGTGTCCTTTATCCTAGATCTCACCCCTGATAACAATGGCTTTAAATAAACAGTAAGAAAGGCAGACAGAGGTTCAGTTAAGGAGCCCTTACCAGAGATTATAGGTCTACTCAGGGGCTGCTGCATGTCCATGTGAATTTTAAGGAAAAGGTAAAAATATTGAGAAGATGGATTTTTATCCTTTAGATGAAACATAGTACATTTGTCAATGATACCCTTACTAACAGCAGATTCTAGAAACATATCAATTTCTTTTTTGAAATCAGAAGTGGGATTATGAGGCATACAGGCATATAATCTATTATCATGCAACTGATTATTTGCTTCTGAAACATATAAAGCTTTATCCATAATAACAGTTGCTTCACCTTTATCAGCTCGAACTATGACTATATTTTTGTTATTTTTCAGCTGTGTTAAAGAATTCATTTCTTCACTATATAGATTTAAAGGAGAAATATATTGTTGACTATTTAAACCAAAATGTAACTCCTTAATTACACATCTTTGAAATACTTTTACATTCTTATTCATAGGTGGAATAAAAGTTGATTTATTAAACTTAAAGCCACTGTTTTCACCACCAGATTCCCCATTCTGAAAATATAATTTCAAATTAAGTAGTCTGCAAAATGCATATAAATCTTCCACAAAGACATCCTCTTAGACAAAAAACCCTGGAATAAAGTTAAGGCTCTTGCTCAGTAACAAATTTTCAGACTCAGACAAAACCACTGAAGAAATGTTAATCACATTACTTGAGGGCACTACCTGGGTTTCACAAAGTTCAGCATGGCCTCCAGAGATCCATCGATCCCTATGTTTGGACCCATGTTTCCTACCCCCCACCTTCTTTTCCTAAAGGTAAAGGGGCTATATCAGAATTCAATGGCAAACTGTCCTGTACCCTCATACATGACGTTTTGGTAGCTGGTGGCATTTGCTGCCTATCTACCTCTGTATCCGTATATGAAGAATCTTCCCCTGAAGTATCACTCATACATTTCTTCAAGA
The DNA here is from genome assembly GCF_019279795.1 of Protopterus annectens. NCBI lineage: Eukaryota > Metazoa > Chordata > Ceratodontiformes > Protopteridae > Protopterus > Protopterus annectens. The sequence goes on along the minus strand of NC_056726.1, from coordinate 374,120,995 downwards.
TAGATTTATTTATTTTTCTTTTTTGCCAGTGTACATAATTTTTTTCTGAGCAAATCTAACATTTTTTACCTTGTTTGCCATTTTTAATAAACTCAAAGGGCTTACCTAAATGGTAGTCCCTTGAATCTCAATTACATTTTCCTATTTTTCTCTCTTTTAGATTTTGTTCATAGAGATGTAATTCTTCTCTAAGCTTATTGAAACATTCTTTATAAATAACAGAGCCCTCAAAAGATTTGGCTTTCTCACATGTTTGAGCAACTTCTGGTATATATAAATCTATTTTTCATTCATAAAAATCATGTAAGGTTCTAACAAACTGCAAATAAGTTTTCTGCTGGATATCAGCCCAAGATGACAATAACATATCATCTGGTTGACCAACCAAAGGTTTAATACGCACTCTTAGGCCCCTAGGAGTAATCCATTTTTCTAAATAGGCCTTAAAAAGTCTTTAAGTGCCATACAGAAGATCTTACATTTTTCATATGTTTAGTAAGCTGGTCAAACAAAGAAGTACATGTTTGGTCAGGATTATTTATTATCTGACTACCCATTGCATTTGTATTACCCATCCCAAAAACCAGGATGTCTTCTTTATCTGCTGACAACCCCTTTAGAATGGCAGTTAAATCCATAATTGAAAAGCTGACTATAAATTCTTTTAAGTTAATAACACACAAAATTATCAACTGCACATAAATGAAAGTCCTATTCTACACAAGAACAGTGTGATAACTACCAACCAAATGACAACTGTTAATAAAGTCCCTACTATTAAAACATAAAGGAACTTATAGACACAAACTTTCTTTGACTTTCATGTGTAATTAACATGCCCTATAACAATAAATTTCAGCACATATCAAACTATAATTATAGTGCACATATTTAACAAAACATTGTCCAGAGAAATAGTTGCATATATAACAAGGCTACTCAAATTTCAAAAGACATTAATTTATCAAATGAAAAACTTTTAAAGTTCATGTCCATATTATTAAAAAGTCCATTGAGCTTATAATTAAAGCTGACAGGATGGTATTCACCTCTTCCGTTCACTCATTAACAGCATCCGAAGAACCAACGGTATTCACCTCTTATGGCCTTCCTAAAGTTTGCCCAACAGTCTCGAAAAAGCTGTAGTTTGTGGTGCATATATTCAAAAAGCACCCCCTTTTCATGACATGAACCATTGTTTTAGCATTCATATTCCCCCTATAAAAGGAGAAAAAAAGTACTAAAAAAATAAATTCAAAAGAGACCCTTTTCTCCAATGAACAAACAAATACTCTGGACACAATCTCTGTATTATGCCCACAAAAATATTTCCTTAAAACCCCACATAAGTGTTTTGGAAATATTTCAATGATAATGCGATGAAAACATTTTTTATGATCTTGTTAAGGTCAGCTACTGAAATGAGGACTTTGCATATTTGTTGTAAAAAACGCCACAAAATGATCATATTGTAAAGAAATATGCAATGCCCAGCTCTTCTGGTTCGACTCGCAGATCATAAAAATAGTGTCAGGAACAAACAAAAATAGCCCAAACAGTCATAGAACCCCACAGACTTCACAATACGTCAGATAAATATACCAGTATTTGCCCAAATGAAGGAAAAACATCCCGGACCTAAAAATATATAACCTACTTATGTCTGCTCAAAAATTGACTGCCTTTCATAACCAAACGTTACGAAATAAATCCTTCCATAATGAATGACACAAGCATGACCAATGAAAGTCTGAAATACACAAGAAGCTCCAACTCCACTTACAGATCTTCCATAAATGAAAACTGGTTGATCATTCAAAATAACTTTAACAGCAAATTATTCATAAAACCCCATCTGAATACAGACGTAGATGCTCCAGCAAATGCCACCAGCAGACTGCAATGAAGGAATTCCCCAAACCAAGACCTCTGCAAGGACGGCAGGTGCACAGGCTCAAAAAGCAAAACCAAAAAACACTAACAGCCAGCACTCAACTGGAGCAAATATCTTTTTAATGTACAAAAACGGACCAATTTCAGCCCACAGGCCTTTTTCAATGCAAAACACATCAGTACATATCACATCTTACATTAAATCCCATTAAACAATTATTACAAATGTTTATTAAGACCATGTGGAATCAACCCCCCCAATTTCACTATCCAGGACTTTTCCTTTTTGCTTAAAACATTATGCAAATCACTTTTCATTGATCTGTGTCCCAACACTCTATCAATAATAATACATTTGAAAACAGCTGTCTTATGTATGATAGTATGTTTATATAAAGCATTAGCCAGATACTTATTTCTAATGCTACTTAAATGTTCTGAAATTTGCAATTTTAATGGTCTGGAGGTTTGACCTATATAAAAAGCTGTGCAAGAGCAGACTGCCAGATATAAAGCCCAATCACTGTTACAATTGTCAAACATTATAATAGGAAAAAACCCTAGATGTTTTCTTACTTGAGAATTCCTTGGTGGTACAATGCATTACAAACAAATGGTTCTATGGTTAAATATGATTATGATTATATTGCCCACCAGCTTTACAAGATGTGATGCTACTGCACTTTTCTCAGGTGGGGGCATTATAAAGACAAATGATCCAGTGCATACATTAAGCACATTTATTTATTAAACTGGTGGCAGGTGAATGGACTGATGCAGTGGACTACATCTGAAAAAATAAAGTAGCATTTTTGAATAATAGGATACAGCTGATGATACATGCATTTTTCAATGAAGGAAACAGAACAAGGCAAAATTATTTGAACTGTAGTTATGAGACTTTTAACTGAGATGGCTTAAATCTTCAATGATTATTTGTAGCAAGACGTGAGCGTAACTCACTTTTGCATTCCAGAATGTAAGATATTTAAATGAGTTCTGCTTGCATCATGCAAGTTAACATTGCTGACTGTTCCTCTTAAGAATGCATCATTCATTAGAGAAGATTACAGAGAGTACCATAAACTTCACAGAGGAGGAAAACAAAAGAAGGGAAGCAACAGGTCCCAGAGGGTAGGAAGCTTCTTTGCTTGGATGAGTTAGTTGTAAGAATCTAAAATAAGAAGGGTGGAACAGTTAAACTCTATGCCAGCTGTTCTGACTGGGGGAATAGGAATTGAATCCTTAGGTTCATAGGAGCATCTACATGGGGTAGGAATTTTGCTATTATTGCAATTAAAAAGAAATTACTTGGTTGGACAAGTTTTAAAGCTAGAATACTGTCCATCTTTAAGAACCAAATTTCTCTTCAGAAAACAAGCATATTCCTTAAGGTATGGTCAGGATGATGACATCATGTTGGCCTAATTTCAAATTTACAGTAGTGGAAAAGGTTTTCTCGCATCTTAGACTTAGAACCATCTCCCCAAAGAAATTAAAACACTGTCTATATTACAAGCATTTTAAACAAAATCACTATGTAGTTACATTAGCAATGAAACCAAATGCAATTGCTTCAGGGACAGTGGTTGACAGACTACCAGAATCAGGTAGCATATGATGGTCCTATAACAAATCTTCTGATTAGTGCAGTGCTCAGGAAGAATTATTTTCTGTGTATCATATGCATAGATTTTTCTTGCAATTTAACTCAGTTGTACCATGCAAGTGTTGTTGCTGGTGTTGCCTTTGTTATTGTATTTATTTAAATATATTTGCTGGCATTGTTTCTGTTTTCTGATCTGTTCCGAAACTGGATTCCCCTATTCCTGTGGTGTTCTAAAAGCTGGTAAACTGATCTAATAGCTTTTGTGCTATCTGATTGTTTCAAGGCTTGCTGATTTAAAAATAGTCACTGTAAATTCCTGCATACCATTTAGAATCTCCTTGTGTTCTGACTAAAGAGTGGTTCTCAAACAAACTGATACATATATTTTTTGGCACTTCAAATTTTCAGAGTTCTACACTGTCTTAATTTTTGCTTGATTGAATTATATATATTTGCTGGCATTGTTTCTGTTTTCTGATCCGTTCTGAAACTGGTTGTCTCCCTTCAACCCACTCACCCTATTCCTGAGGTGTTGTTATAGTTGATGGCTTTGCAGTTGCCCACCCCTACTTTAAATTTGATCTACACTCCTCCCAGCCTAGTGTTCATTCTACCTAATACAGACAGAACATTTGAGAAGACTAACCCACTTAGGTTCTTTACCTTGACTTTATCCTCTGCTCCTCCTTTCTCCCTTTGCAAAAAAAAATCTCATTGTGTTGTGCCTGAGTGTGCTTCTCAGCTGATAAGTATATTTTCTGGCACTTTTTAACTGTTCAGAGCTGAATAAAACAAGTGAATTCAGTTTAGAATACATTTTGAATAAATTGCATTTATTTAAACTGTATTTGCTTTAATACTGCTGCATACTCAAGTGTGCTAGCTTGCACTGCACTTTCAATTGTTTTTAGTGCTATTTTAGCTGCTTCTGAAAAAAAAATCTAAACTTGTTTCCTGCCTTTCCTGTGACTAGTCTAGTCCAGATACAGATTTGCTGTATCCAGGACTGTTGGTAATCTTCTGAGCCCCCAAGCCTTTCTGTGTTGGTGGGAAGCCTTCTAGCTTATCAGTGGGAGTGGTAAGCAGTAGGTAGCCTATCTACCACAAGATGAGTGGTTTCTGGCCCAGAAATAGAGGTTTATTGACCATTTGGGCAGTTTTTCCATATCTTTCAACTTTCTGGCTTAAAAGCCTGCATTTGCACTTGTTTCATTCCTTTCCAGTAACTAGTCTAGTCCAGATACAGATTTGCTGTATCCAGAACTGGTGGTTTCTGGCCCAGAAATAGAGGTTTATTGACCATTTGGGCAGTTTTTCCATCTCTTTCAACTTTCTGGTTTAAAAGCCGCATTTGCCCTTTTCCCACCTTTCATGTAACTAGTCTAGTCCAGATACAGATTTGCTGTATCCAGGATTGTATGTAAGCGTCTGAGCCCCCAAGCCTTTCTGTGTTGGAGGGAAGCCTTCTAGCTTATCAGTGAGAGTGGTAAGCACTAGGTAGCCTATCACAAGGTTTCTGGCCCAGAAATTGTAGCTTATTGGCCCTTTGGGCATTTTTTTCCATCTCTTTCAATTTTCTGGTTTAAAAGCCCGCATTTTGATACTGTCTCTCATCCTCTACTACTATCCAAACTCGCAAATCTCCACCTATCCCCCTCCATACTTGCCTGGTTTAATAGTTACCTATCTGGCAGGGAACAATCTGTCAAATGGCTCTCATCCTCCTCACCTTTCCTTCCCATCTCCACTGGTGTTCCCCAAGGCTCCATCTTGGGACCCCTTTTGTTTAACATCTTCACCAATGATCTTTACACCTCATGCAAAAAATCCTCTTTTATTCAGTATGCCGATGACTCCACACTTATATCCATCTCAAATAACATTCCTGAACTACACTCCCTGACCCAACAGGCCCTACTATCCACTGAACAATGGCTCTCTCACAACCTATTGATCTTAAATCCCAAAAAGACCAAACTCCTACTTTTCCTTCCCCGTTCTCTTTCTCATCACAAAACCTCCTTTTTTATTACATCTTCTAACAATACAAACATCCAACCTGACACCCACACAAAACTCCTAGGGGTCATTATCGATGACGAACTCAAGTTCAACCTATACATACTCCAATGTATAAAAAAAACAAGCCAGAAACTAGGTCTGCTATATCAGAACAAAAAATTCCTAGCCCCTGAATCTAGACTTACCCTGGGCCAGGTACTCCTCCTCCCCTCCCTCTTATATGCCGCCCAAGTTCTTACCAATATCCAGGCCTCTGCTCTAAACAAACTGCAACAGACTTACCATAAAATAGCCCGATTCATTACTAACTCTGCATACAACTCACACCACTGCATTTCTTTAAACTCTCTTCAATGGCTTGAACTTCCCAGTTTCTGCTATCTTATCAATTTCATATGCTACACTCTAGTCTTTATAAACCCTCCTTCCATCCATCTCTATCTTCCTTAGTCTCCATCTACATCCCATCCTGGATCTTCCATACTTCTAACCAACAATTACTTGATATCTACCACCCAAAAAGGTCAATAGGCAAACTACTCTACAAACACTCCCTTGCCCATGCTTGGAACAAACTTCCCCTTGACTTACTTTCAATCTCCCACACCTCACAATTTAAAAATGAACTAAAAGCTTATTTTCTCAATTCCAGAACCTGCCCTTGCCATGACCCTACCTAGTCTTCCTTCCCTTTATGTACCCTCAAAAGGATCATACTTAGTACCTCATTACACCTCTCTCTCCAATGTGTCTATTATGCATTTGCACAATTTTATACAAACAAAAAATGTTTAGTGTTGACCTGTTGAACTATAACAATGTAAAATTGTTACTTAGCTTCTTTTTAATGCAACTTTAACTTTATGCATGTAACCCAACATATGTGAATCATTTTGCTATAACTGCTATTATATCAATATTGTTTAAAATTGTACTTACTTTAAAATGTATTACTGGAGCTTTTCTCCTCGGGTCTCCACTGAAAATGGGCCACAAGCCCAGTTGGACAAACCCGGTTAACAAATGTCAATAACTAAATAAATAAATAAATTTGCGCTTGTTTCCCACCTTTCCTGTAACTAGTCTAATCCAGATACAGATTTGCTGTATCCAGGACTGTTTGTAAGCTTCTGAGTGGTCCCAAAGTCTGCTCTTCAATTTTTCCCTTAGATCTGCTAGTTCTCTCTTCTCCTACACTTTTACTAGCTTATTAGTTTAGCACTTTACCAAACTTCTTACAGCAATTATTGTAGCACACAAAAGTGCTACCAGCACTAAACGTTCTACAAGGAAACAGATACAGTACTTATTATTAATGACCACCTCTCCAGGCATTTCTAAAGGTCAGTTCCCTGTACTTTCTCCTATTAACCTGGTGAACTTGGGCATCCTGAGGCAATGTAGCAACTGCCTCATGTACACTGATAACCTTCTCCTCTTACCTCCCAACATTCTGACTTGTGAGAGATGCACTTATATATCCAATTTGGAAGCCACGCACTCTCCAGTCAAGACCGGAATAGCTAGTTAAGAGGAGAAGGTCAACACTTGCAGCACACCACATGGAACACATAACCCTCCAGAACACACACCAGCACTGCCTTCACATAAAAACACAAACCAAGCATCCACCTTTGCAGAGGCTCTCAATAAAAATCTACCCAAACAGCAGAGACCTCCAAGGCAGAAATGCACTTGGCCACCACAATACAACACTAATCACGAGACACAGAACTCTCCTAAACAGTGTGCCACTCAACCAAAGCCCCTAAGGCAAAACAGCATGCCCAACACACTAGTCATAGATGACTCGATAGTGAGCCACACTGATGTCCCATTCACTAGGTTGAATAAGGAGAAAGTAACAGTCAGTTGCCTGTCAGTCACCAGGATCTGCCACGTAACACATGCACTCAGGTCCCTCAATAACAGGTACAAATATGGCTGTCATTGTACATGTGGGTGTGAATGACCTGAGATGTACCTCCCTGGACTACATGAAAAGAGACATGGAGGAGCTCTCAGATTATGTAGCCCAGGTGGGTATGACCCTAGCTCTGCAAAGCATCCTACCATCACCCAGAATGATACCACAGTACAAGGACAAAATTATTGATTTCAACTATTGGCTAAGTTTCTGGTGTCATTCTAAGGGGATCCAGTATCTGTCTGCCTGGGATGACATGCTTGACAGACCTCGATGCTTTGCCAGAGATGTCCTGCATCTGTCACCCCTAGGTTTCCGGATACTGGCCAAGGCTCTTATCACCCCTATAGTGCCTTGTTTTAGGCAGTTTTCCAAAGACCACATTACCACTGTAACAGCTACAAACAAATGCAATATGAGGGTCATGCTGCTCAATGCTAGAAGTCTAAATCTCAAAATGCACTCGCTCAAAGCACTCCTTAGAATGGAGAGCATTAACATTTGTGCTATAACAGAGACATGGTTCAAGGCAGCAGAAAGCACCCCTTCACCACCAGGCTATAACTCATTCCACACCTTTTGGCTCCAGAACTTGGACCAAAGCTCCAAAGGCAGTGATGTTTTCATATTCATAAAGGATGCGCACACCTCTTGACTGGTAGCCCAACATAATGCATCTGAGATACTTCAGGTGCAGCTAACATTGGGTAAGACAGCGATTCAGGTCATAGCCTGCTATAGGTCCCCAACCATGTTCCAAGACTCATGCTCCACGTTCCTAAGCACCCTGGAGAATATTAAGGTTCACCCTAACATTCTCATACTGGGCGACTTCAACTACCACTCCATTAACTGGGAAAACTACTCATGTACCAATGCACTTGCCCAATGTTTCCTGGAATTCATTGATTCCAATGTCCTGGACCAGCTCGTTCTTGCCTCCACTAGAGGTAGCAACATCCTTGACCTGGTCATTACTAACATGGGTGACCATTGCTCTACACCAATAGTCAACTCCTCCCTGGTTAGATCTGACCACAAACTAATCACCTTGGAAATCCACCCCCCCTCCACAAAGGTAACCATCATGAACAACTTCTCCAAAGCTAACTTTGGGCTCCTAAAAACAGAGATGGCTAACTTCATAGCACCCATGCAAATGGAGAATAGATCAATGCACTGTACAAACACATACACAAATGCATAGATCTCACCATACCCAATTGAACCAAGACGCTCTCCTCCAAAAAAAAGGAAGCCAATCAGGTGGTCTCCTGCTATAAACAAAGTCTACAACAGAAGGAGGAAACTGATGCAGAATAAGTTAAAGTCCCAAGACTGGGAAAAACTCCCTTATCAGCCTCAACAAAACGTTGAGATCCCTCATCAAATCCTCTAAAGCTAGCTATGAAAATGGAATTGCAGCAGATAGTAAAGGCAACCACAAGGCCTTTTATAGTTATGTAAAGAATCTCCACAGCAATATCCATATTTGCTCCGAGCTACTGCCAGGCACCCAGTATTACTGCTGCACAGGTTAAAACAGCACTGTCCAAGGCCAAGAATACAGCTTCTATGGGACCTGACAATATCCCTGACTGTGCTCTACATGAACTACAGAGTGTACTGCCACCTCACCTGTGTGCCCTGTTCAATCACAGCCTCACCTCAGGCTTTGTCCTTACTAAATAGCACACTGCTGCAATCATCCCTCTCCACAAAGGAGGAGCGACTACAGACCCTGGGAATTGTCCCATTAGCCTGATGAGTCTGATATGCAAAGCTATGGAATGCATCATCATGGACCTAATAAACAAGGATATAGGGAATCTCCAAACTCTGGATCCCACACAGTTTGGTTTTGTGAAGGGTAGATCATGCCTGCTCAACTTGGTCGACTTCTTTGAGTCAGGCACCAGAGCTATGGATGAAGGCAAGGCAGTTCATACAGCCTACCTTGATCTGGCCAAGGCCTTTGATACCATTCCCCACTCAGGAATCATGGAAAAACTAACTAAGCTAGGCATCAACCCCTACATCACTAGGTGGGTTGCAAACTGGCTCACAGATAGAACCCACAGTGTGAAAGTAGTTGACTCCAAGTCACACTGCAGACCAGTCATGAGTGGAGTCCCACAGGGTTCGGTCCTGGGTCCTTTCCTGTTTGGTATCTACTTTGAAGTCCAGGCCAACATGAAGGGACTCTGGCTGACAAAGTTCGCAGATGATTGCAAGTTGGGAGCTATTATTAACAACCCAAGTGATGTTGATATCCTACAGAAAGGCCTCACTGAGACCAATGATTGGTGTCAGAACCATGGCCTTAAGCTCAATGCCAAAAAATGTGCCGTCATCCCCCTTGAGAAAAACCTGGTTCCCTTGAGTTACCACATCGATGGTAGTCCACTGAACAGAGAAGGCATTATAAGAGATCTGGGAACACAGGTTGACAGCAACCTCCCTTTTGACCACCACATTGCCACTGTGGTCAGAAAGTCCTTCTATGCAGCACTTCTCATTACTAAGGGTTTTGCATCCAGGAAAAAAGAGGTCATTGTCTCCCTCTACTCTTCCCTCATTAGGACAGTCATTGAGTACAATGCTCCATTTGGCATGTACCTCACTAGACATCTGCAACAACTGGAGAGGCCACAAAAATTACTTCACAAAGAGAATCATAGGCCTTAAACACTTGTCCTATATGGACAGACTTAAAAAACTCCAACTATTCTCTGTCTCATATCGTCTACTTAGAGGCAAGCTCTGCTTGACTTACAGAGCCATGTCTGACCCAGCTCTGTTAGAAATGCTACATCTAAAGAAATCCCATTCCGTCTGCAGCACATGCTCCAGAGACATCAACCTCATTACCACAATCAACAGAACATGCTGGAGGGACAGATTCTTAACCCATAGACTGCCCATACTGTGGAATAGACTTCCCATACATGTCAAGCAGAGCACCTCACTGGCCCTCTTCAAGAGAAATCTTGATGAGTGAATGGGAAATATAAAATTCACCCCCGGGATCACTCCATTGGCTCTACTCAACAGAGGCACTGGGAACTAAGGTCGGGTGGCATGATGCCAGGGTAATCCTATGGGCAAGGCTAGTAAAGGCTCCAGGGCCATTAGCCTAGTACACACCTATGAACCTATGTTTCTTATACAACTGTGCTATGCTGAATTGTATGTTTCACTGCAAAGGTGTGATGTGGTTTTCTGTTCAGTTGTATAGTGTACTTTTCTATTGAGTAATCTTCTACACAGTTGTATTGCTGCATACTGTTTAACTGCTGCCTGGGCCCAGAAAGTGGCTGAAAAGGGTCAAAAGACCAGCCCACCTACCCAGTCAACAAATAATAAATAAACATATGAATGAATAATAAATAAATATCAGAGTAGATCTTGTGTTTGTGAAACTGGAGGATGTCCTTATGAGAATGGCACATGGTATAACATTCTTCATGGTGCTACCTGTCTGTTGCATGGTTGCTGACAGAGTAAATGACATAATGCTCAGTAATCACTGAGCAGTCTGTGCAGAGCTCCAGGTTTTGCATTCACTGGTCACTAGAAATCCATCTGAAGGTAAAAAGATTTATATTGGCATATTGGGCTGCTTTGTGACAGAAAGAGGTAGAATCTTAGGTTACAAGTATAACAGTTTAATTTTCAAGTATTTAAATTGTCAACATGGATGGTAAAGAAAAAGACTCAGCAAAATCCTGGCATGCTACTTGAGAAACAACACAGTCAGATAGTGGAAACAATGCTAAGAGAATGAAAATAAACATTGGGGAAAATGCACATATAGAAGGGGAGGAAGGGAAAGTCATTAGAAAATGTTTATTTCTTTAATTTTGTTTCATGTTGAGGAAGTCTGTAGAATAATGTGTTTGTTGTACCTTTAAGAAGTGTTTCCAAGGACTGAACATGCATATAAATACCAAGCACGTGCTAGCTTCACTGCCATTTTGAGAGTGCAGCCAGAGAGTGAGCATGTATGAGTGTGATAGCTAGTTAGTTTGCAAGTTTATCTAAGTTGTTTAGCCTCAATCCTTATGATTTTGTACATAATAAAGCTGCCTGAACAGAACCCATGAATGCTCATCTGTTTTATCGTGACCAGACGAGTGACATGATGTCAGAACTAGGATTCCAGAGACTGCTTTTCAAAGCTATGAGGTGCAGAGTTAACGTGAAGGTAAACTAAGTGAACTGAGTACAAAAAAGGGCTAGAAATGAACTAAAGATAATGAAAACTTGCACAAACAATTTATTAAAAAGATAAAACGGAGCATTACAAGGGCGTAGAATGCATTATTAAGCAAGTGAGAAGCACAAAAAATTATTAATTAAACAAAATGTTTAAAATTAAGATATTTGATAAAACAATTATCAGAAAAGCACATAAGGGGTTTGGAATTACCTTGGAATTGCAAAACGAGCATGCTTAAAGTAAAACAAGTACAAGAAAAGTATAATGAGCATGAAAACAGATTAAACAAGCAAAACAAATATAATAATGGGCACATTAAGCCTAAATAAAGCAAGGTGACTGCGTGTTTTTTGCAGATTACTGTGTTTTGGCATAAACTACTGTTTCACATTGATTGAAGCTATTCAGGACATAACTAGAGTTATTTGAAGTACCTCAAAAGGTGTAAAAGTACTTACAGTGTGTGCTTATTACTGTCCATTTATTCCAAAAAGTTTATTTGTGTACAAAGTGCAACTATTTCATAAAGTGCAGTCAAAATACCGCCATTTCAAAAAGTTTCTTGTGCTGGATGTGTCTATTCACAGAGTGCCACCATTACAGAGTGTTTCTTGCACTGTAAAGAGTTATTTAGCAAACTACAGCCATTTTGGAAAAGTTCAGTGTGCCATGTACTATTTATTCTTAAAGTGCAGTTACTTCAAAATGTTTTTTACTCTGAGCTTCTTCTACCCAGTTCATTCGCACAATGCATTATTTTGAAATGTTTCTTACACTGATAAGAGGTGATTTCTTACAGTACAGTGATTTCAAGAGTATTCTTGTGCCCTGGAGACTTATTTCGCAAAGTTCAGTTATTCAGAGGCTTGTTGTGTTATTGAGCATAGTTACAAGTACTAGCATAAATTTCTGGCATGTGTATACATGTGTGTGTTCATGCATACTTGCAAAAGTGTTCACTGGTATGTGTTAATATGGCAGAGGCATTTTGCAGACCAGGTCCATTGCAGAGAAATGGAGAATATTTGAGCAAGAGTACGACATTTTTCTACAAGCAGCTTATTCTGACAAAGATGCATGCACGAGTGCATTCATTTTGCTAAACCTAGCTGGGTCAGAGGCCACTGAAAGACAGCACTCATTTGTGTATGCACCAGCAGTATATGAAGGAGAAGGGGAAAACCCTCAGATTGTTGTACAGGCTGAATCAAGAAAGGACCCTGAGTGTTTGAAACTTAAATTCAGGGAAATGCGCAACCCCCCAGACAAATGTTACATTAGAGAGGCATTTGTTTTATACAAGAGATCAAAAGCCTGGAGAAACTTTGGCAGCTTATATTACTGACCTGAGAAACAAAGCTAAAATGTGTAGGTTTGGTGACTTAAAAGATTAGTTAATAAAGGACAGACTTGTGTGTGGTATTAATAGTCCTGCAGTGAGAAAGATTTTGCTTTGTGACAGTGATTTAATGTTGAGCAAAGCTATTGAGATTTGTCAAATCCATGAAGTTACAGACAGGCAGACAACTATGCTTGCAAGTGATAGCATGGTTTCAGCGGACTCCAGAGCAAATGTAGGCAACTGTGGTGGTGGTGCCGCGGTAGTGTTGTCGCCTCACAGTAAGACATTGTCCTGTTCGATTCTCAGCTAAAGCATCTTCTTTGTCGAGACATGCGTGAATGGGCGTACCTTCGTTGAAGGTTGTGCATCAGGGCTGGCAACTCGGTACATAAAAATCTACTGCCAATCATTAGTGGACCGAAGTTTCACTGTGGCGACCCCTAACAGGGAAAAGCCGAAAGATACAACAACATGCAGCACATGGCTATCAGAAGCAGGCCTTAAGCACATGGTAGCTGTAAACCCCTAGAGTGTGGCAAGTAAAACCCATAGTTTTCCAGCAAGTTCTAAGACTAGTTCAGTGAAAAATATGGGCTCAGTACAGTACAAGGGTGAGTCGGCAAAACCCAAATCAAGCTTTATTGTTAACTGTCACAATTGTGGTGCCAATCATGTCTAAAAGAGAAACGTGCTTAGCATTTGGTCAGCAATGCCACAAGTGCAAAAAATGGAACCATTTTCAAAAGTTTTGCAAATCAAGTAAACCTCACGCAGTTAAAAAGAAGAGTAACTTAAAAAACAAGATGATCATATAGAGAGCTGCAACTCTACTTTCTACATAGATGGTGCATCAGTAATTGGTGAAAAGGTTGATACAGTAGATTTGCTGGCAAAGAATGAAGTGTTTTGTACTGTCCAGATTAATGGTAAATCCACCGAGCTCAAAGTAGACACTGGTTCAAAGTGTATTGTTATGTCAGCAGATACATTTGCTAAGGTGAGAGTTGGTGAGCAACTTAATGTGGCCAGTTGTGTAAAACTTGTTGCTTATGGAGGTGGAGAAATTCAAATCAAAGGCTTAGTAGTGCTTTCATGTTATTTGGCTAGGAACTGCTACAGCTTACTATTCTATTTAGTCTGTAAACCTGTACGGTCATTGTTGGGTCTCAGAGATGGTTTGAGAATGAATCTGCTTTCCTTTACCAAAGAAGTTCATCATATAAGCATGTCTGGATTCCATTTTACTGAAGCTATTTTCTCAGAGTATGCTGATGGCTTTGATGACAAGTTAGGCAAACTACCAGTTGTTTATGCTATGAAGTTAGATCTAGAGGTCAGTCTAGTGGTCAGACCAGCAAGAAAAGTTCTTATAGCTATGCAGAATAAAGTCAAAGCTCAGTTGGATAAAATGGTGCAGCAAGGTGTAACTTGTCCAGTTACAGAACCAACTAAATGGGTGTCATCCATGGTAGCAACCCACAAAAAAGGCTCAAACAAAAATCAGAATATGCATTGACCCAAGAGATTTGAACAAAGCATTAAAGAGACCACATCATCCTATGCATGCAGTTGAGGAAGTCACAGCCCTAATACTGAACAACACTTTTCTTTCTGTCTTGGATGCAAAAAGTTCATTTTGGCAAGTGATGCGTGATCACAAATCTTCACTACTGACTACTTTCAGTACCCCATTTGGAAGATATTGATTCTGTCAGGATGCCATTTGGAATAAATTCTACAAGTGAAGTCTTTCAGCATGCAGTGGAGCAAATGATTTCAGGTTATCCTTGTGCCATAATAGTGGATGATTTATTGGTTGGAGGCAATGGTGAAGCAGATCATGACAGAAAACTTAAGAAAGTTCTAGACAGAGCATGTGAAGTGAACTTGATGCTGAATCCTCTGAAGTGCAAATTCAGACTACCAAAAGTTACATATGTAGATCATTTATTTACTAGCACTAGCTTGTGGCCAGACCCCCCCGCCCCCAAACAATCAGCCATTCTAGAGATGCCAGCTCTGGATAATGTTCAAGCCCTACAATGTTTTCTAGGTATGGCAACTATTTAGGCAAGTTTATACCAGACTTCAGTGAGTTGACAGCACCTTTGAGAGAGCTAATGTGCAAAAATGTTGCATGGTCTTGGTTGGAACAGCACCAGAGAGCATTTGAAGACCTTAAGCAGAAAATTGCCCCCCCCCCCATCTACATTACGATACTATGATGTCAGTAAACTAGTCACTCTTTCCTGTGAGGCTTCAAAAGTTGGTCTTGGTGCAGTTATTCTTCAAGAGGGCAGACCAGTAGCCTATACATCTAGAACTCTTACCCAAACTGAAAGGCAATATGCTTAAACTGAGAAAGAACTTTTGGCAATAGTATTTGCATGTTTAAAGTTTCATTATTATATTTATGGTCGAGCTATTCAGATTGAACTGATCACCAACCTCTAGTCACTATTTTAAAGAAGACTATGCATTCAGCTCCAGCGAGATTACAAAGAATGATGCTCAAATTGCAAAAGTACAACTTCAAAATGGTCTATACAAAAGGCAAACTTCTTTATCTGGCTGATACCTTATCCAGATCACCCAGAAATACAACAGAATGGCTTAATGCAGAGAATTTTGATTTGATGTCATGGAAGTGCGTAATTTTTCTACCACAAGACTTGATGAGCTGAGAGATCATATAATGGCTAATCCAGTTTTGTAGAAGCTCAACCACTGAATTAATGTTGGATGCCTATCAAAACAATTTAGTGTACCACCTGAAGTGCAAACTTATTTTCCTTACAGAGATGAGATGTTGATGGAAGATGCATTATTTTCAAAGTTCCTAAAATTGTTGTTCCTGCTTCCTTACAATGTGAATACATCCAGATTTTGCATCGTGGTCGCCCAGGTTCCAAATCTACCAAAAGAAGGGTGAGAGGACAAGCATTTTGGCATTCTCTAGCAAAAGATATTGATAAAGTACTTTATTCTTGTTCAGTATGCAATGGTACTAAACAGCATTTGCAAAAAGGACCACTTCAGCTTAGTCACGTTCCTGAACTACCTTGGTCAACAGCTGCCACAGATATATTTGAGTGAACAATCAGCATTACTTAGTGTTGGTAGACTCTTATTTGAACTGGTTTGAGATTGACTTACTACCTAATCTAACATCCACTGCTGTTATCACCAAGTTGAAACGTCATTTCTCAGTCCATGGTAGTCCACACAAAGTTATTTCTGACAATGGTACCCATTTTTCAAGTCAGTTGTTTCAGAAATTTGCAAAAGAGTGGGACTTTGTACATGTTACTAGTAGTCCAGAATACCCACAGTCAAATGGGCTAGCTGAACGTGCAGTACAGAATGCAAAGTAATTACTAGAGAAGTCAAAGCATAATAATACCGATGCCTTTTAGAATTTACTCAGTCTCAGAAACATAGCCTGTGCTGATATACTTGGCTCGCCTGCTCGGATAATTCTATCTAGGCAAACCAGAACAACATTGCCTATCAGTTCCAGTTTGTTGAGGCCTAAAGCAAAGAGCAACAGAACAATCAAAGTCCAACTATTCAGAACATGTTCTTTCCAGAAGTCCGCCTATGATAAATCGAGCAGATTTCTTCGTCCATTGAAAGAAGGAAAGACAGTGAGGATACAAATGGTGAAAGGTTTTGACCGGACTGGTCAAGTAACAGGTATATGTGCCAAGCCAAGATCCTACTTTGTAGAATCTGGGGATATGGAGTACAGGAGAAATCACAGACATCTTCTTCCTGTATCAGAATCAATATTGCATCATTGTTCCTGTGATACAGACTCTAAATCTCAGAGCAATCCAGACAATGTTCCTGTTGCAGAACGTGTCTCAACTTCTGTTTCTATTCCTGATGATGTTCCTCATGTCCCCAACACTGAACATTCAGCAGAGACAGTCCCAGTTGCTAGACCTAGTTCTAATTTCTATGTCACATGATTTGGTTGTATTTCCAGACCTAGTGTGAAATACACAGCAACCTGAACATAATTGTCTGTATGCATTTAGTTCTGTATAATTGCATGTCAAAGAATTATTTTGTATCAATTGCATGTCAATTAATGTCATCAGTAATGCATGACTCATTTTATAAGAGAGAGGATGTAGAATAGTGTGTGTGTTGTACCTTTAAGAAGTGTTTCCAAGGACAGCACATGTATATAAATAGCAAGCACGTGCAAGTTCCAGTGTCATTTTGAGAGTGCAGTCAGAGAATGAGCATGTATGAGTGTGATAGCTAGTTAGTTTATACATTTATCCAAGTTAAAGTTATTAAGCCTCAATCCTGATGTGTTGGTACATAATAAAGCTGCTTGAACAGAACCCACAGATGTTTGTCTGTTTTATCCTGACCAGACAAACGACGAAGTCCATCTGGGCAAAGTCCATTTGTAAATCAGGTTTAGGAAAAAGTTCCATTCATGTAAAACTTAATAAGAAAAACTGCAAACTATAAATGTGATTCCACAAAGACGGAAGTGAGTTATGTATGTGTGCATACACACAGACAGGAAGATCTACAAGCACTTGAGTCCCATGTGCTTGAAACCCATTGTCTCAAAGCTAGGGACTCGAGGCTGCTGCTCGTACTTGAACTCAAATATGAGTTTGAACAAGCAGCTATGGGGAGGAAGTGGGAGGGAATTTTAGGGTTAAGGAAATATTTAGGATTAGGGAACTGGAAGGGAGCTTTATGGTAAAAGAGGGGAAAGGGAGATTTAGGGTAATGAGTGGGAAGGGAGTTTTAGGATTAAGGAGCAGGAGGGAGATTGTAGGGTTAGGGAATGTGAAGGAAGTTTTAGGTTAATGAGAGAGAAGGGGGTCTTAGGGTTAAGGAGAAGGAGGGGATTTAGGCTTAGGGAGAGGAAAGTTTTTTTTAGGGTTACGGAGCAAGAAGGGAGGTTTATGGGTAAAGCATTAGGGTTCTGGTAGGGTGATGGGAGCTAAGTACTTTCAGGAAATTGAGTCAGTGGGAATTAGAGCACTTGCCTATTTGAACAAATGACAACAAGCAACTGTATCATGAGCAAATGGCATGCAAGTAGTAGACCCTATACACACACACACATATATATATATATATATATATATATATATATATATATATATATATATATATATATATATATATTTTATATATATATATATATATATATATATATGTGTGTGTATCTATAAAGTCTGTCTCTCTCTCTCTCTATATATATATATATATATGTGTGTGTGTGTGTGTGTGTGTGTGTGTGTGTGTATTGCAATTATGAACACAGCTGCATGTGACAATTGTAAAATAGACAAGAGATGAAGAAATATAAACACAAATGCAGTATTTATATGTCAACTCTACTTTGATCTTTTCCAATTTCTTAATGCTGTAGGATCTAAGTAAAAACAAAAGCAGCAATTTAGTATGAATAATGTTACATTGAACATAGTTATGAGTAATAAGAGTGATCCCAATGTTCTCCTGAATAAATGAAATTAGATGCAACACTGCAATGCATGCCCAATAGCAGTGGAATAAGGCTAGAGGATGCATATCAGAGTAATAGGTAACAGAAACATCATGTAGCTGGTTGATAGAAGAGACCTGTGTATCAAAAACAAGATAGAATAACCCAGGATTACATCATTTTTTTACTCTACAAATCTTCTGGATGATTATGTAGCAGAACAAGATGAGTATGAGTGAATAATGTAAGAGGATTTCAGAATACATGTTCCTTTATATTCAGATGACTTTTATTTAATTGCTCAACTTTGTAGTCAATGTAGGTTGCTTCTCCTTGCTAGCAGTAAGTAGGTTTGCTTGTACTAATGAAGTACCTTTAGAGTAAATTGACCTTTAGCGTATACATTAACTCATTACATCTGACTGACATCTCCAGGTGCATTTGCAGTTAACTCCTACTGATGCCTCTAGGCATCAAATATTGCTCGTGCCTATTTCCATCAATAATTCCAAACCATGCTATGTACAAGGTTTTAAAAGATTTCATCTTAAACCTTATATGATTGTAAACTCAACTGTATTAATATTTGACCTCTGTCTAGTGCAAGTAAAGAGATATTAACTGTTATTTTTATATTAATTTATATAGCTATAATTTCCAATTTTTCTAAATATCTCAACAACCAAGTAACACAGGCAGAACTTAATAGCCTCACATGAAAGCTCTCAGCTAGATAAATAAACTGCTGCTAATAGTATGTGTGTAACTTGAGTAATTGCTGAGATAATGTAAGTTGTTTACAAAATATTACAAATGTAATAGTTGCTATGTTTACTGTGAATTATAAAATTCGGTGTAAGACCTAGAACTGAAAGAATACTACCACTATAAAATAACTTGTGCTAAAGGGTTTGCCATTTTATACTTCTTTCATAACCCCTATGGTTCCAGAGATATGGACATTTGTTTGTAATGTGAGGACATAATTTGATTCTGTCAAAAGGCATAGGCTTCGCCCATTGGAAGCTACAGTGCAAACTTCCTGATTTCCATTGGAGTGAATGAGTTAAATCAGTATCTTAACCATGTTGGCAGTTACTCACTATGATATCTTGTTTGTCTCTCGTTAGCTGGGAGAACTTTTTGTAATTAGGCAATCCTAACCTTAAAGGCTAACTTAAAGGTTCATAGTGATGACAGGAAGAGGATAGACTTCCAAAATCTGCAGTCTTGTAATAGACCAGCTCAACCTGATTTGTGGTGGCTGTGAGAAGATTAGTTAGTATATGGGCAGCATGAAGGACACTGATCTGCAGAGAAACACTGTCTGTAACTATTTTGGTGCAAATGCTCATACGAACCCTGGTCCTGTGCAATATGCCAAACCTCTGACTTTTTGTTTGTAAGGACAGACACTTTATTCATTATCCTAGATGATCCCTAAAAAGCTTAGTAGATTTCACAATTCAGTAGATGAGTGATCCACAAAGGTAATAAGCAACTGGCCATCAGGTGGATAAGAAGATGACACTTTCCTAGGTAGAGCAAGAATATCAGAGTTAAACCATTAATTCCATTCTCAGAAATGACTCTGTGGCTTGACATTGTAGAGACCAAATAAAGCAACTTCAAGTCATCAGCATACTGGCAAAACTCATTAACACCTACCAGCAATTGATTAATTAGGTATGACACATCTGACTACTGGCGAGCTGTAGAACTGAAAGTCAAAATGAAAATTAAATGTGAAAAAACATCCTTTCTCTAGTTTGTCTTTCAAGTGCTATTAGCTTGAATGGGAAGAAGCAGCCCACAACTACCACTGCAGGAATCATGAACACCAGAGAATGATCAGTCCTGTAAGCGTTTATAAATTAGCTTGACGTCACCACCATGTTTCTGCAAATCATTCATAGAGCAGAAACCCATAATTGGGCCAAGTAAAGAGAGACTTGAGACATCTAGGGGGGAGATAAGATGGACAGGAAATTGTTATTATGGCATCTGACAACCTGAGATCTACATACACGATAGTTGCTAAACCATTGTGTATTATAGGTAGACTGTCTGATAGCAGAAAATCTTAGAAGGCATTGGAATGCAACAGTATCAAATACCTTTTGATAGTTCAAGACATTTCTTTAGCTAAGTTCAATGCATATTTTTGGTTATGTCAAGGAGAACTGTGTTAGTTCTATTAGTACAGTGGAATCCACATTCAGAGTCAAATAATTTATGATAAACCCTAGAGTACACACATTTTTCATATATTTTGGAAAAAGGACACTGAAGGCTATACTTTAACAGTAAGTTATTACAATCAAAGGACCACCCTTAGGTAAAGGACTATTACAATTGACTTCTAGAGCTTGAGGCCATGTCTTCTAAGTGTGGTTTATCACACAGTAATGAAGAAGTAGATGGATGGAATAGCTATCTTTAAAAATCAAAGTGGTAGTAAATCAGTAATCAGTTAGCACTAAACTTTCATCACAAGTTATTTTTAAGGTTAAGTTATACAATCTGAAGAGCAAAGAGAGGCTATACATTAAGGTGCCTGCATTTGTAACTGTGATGGAAATACAGACATTTTCAAAATGAACACAATACATTTAGAACTCAATGGGGAGGATTAGGTAGTTTTTGATTAGTCTAGGTGCAATAGGTATCACACTTATGAGCAGAATAGTTCTGGATTATTTTTCGTTATTGCTTTCATGTGTATAATGATATTGTCTTCTCCTGTTTATTGTCATTGTCTTGGTGTGATCTCCGACCTGTTTAAAAAGAGTAAAAAGGGACAAGAACTTCTATTTTTCTTGTATAGATGACACAATTTGTCTCTGTAAGGTATTTGTACTTTGCTTTCTTACATGATCCTGGTAAGGACCTGGAATTCACTCACACCTGTCTTACAGTTGCAAAGTTATTTATTTATTTGTTGATAACTGGGTTAACCCCGCTGGGAATTGTTCATTTTCAGAGTGGGATTCTCTAAAATAATAAACATAAAACTGAGAAGCAAGGGAAATATACAAACATTGTGAGCCAAGAAGCACATTATTATATACCCTTCATTCATGTGCCAGTTTCATATACCCATCATTCTGTGAAATAATTTATCAACAATTTACAGACCATTTTTGTGTGAACAGAGATATCATGATGGCATTGGTTGATATGTATCATCCACAGGCAGGACTGGAAGGAATATGTGGACTTCCCCATACTGTGTAGACTAATGTATATGCAGCTACATAGCCCTTCCGCAGAGAAACAGGAGACACACTCCAGGTATATCAGATGCATCAACCTGCAGAATGCTCTATATGTTTCTTGATATCTTACTTCCACAAATGAAAGAGCTTATCTATTTCTCCAACACACCAGAATTGAGAAAGAGAGAGAAGCAGTCACCACCATGTATAGCTTCCATGACATTACCTACCTCCTTGCAATACTGAGTGTTATAAATAGCACACAGAGGTAATAAAGGCTGTACTTGATTTTCATGTACATATGTATCAAGAGGAAAAGCTACCATTCCATCCAAGTTCAGGTAGTGTGCAATATACCAGGGTAGATTAGCAATGTGTATGCATGCACAGAATCCTGGTAATACCCATGATTCCCTCTGCCTAGGGGAATTCCAGAAGGCCATTTAGATGGCAGGTGCGTGGCAGGCACTGTGGAAAACATAAATAGATAGATAGCCAGACAGATAGACAGACAGATAAATAGATAGTAGATGTAGATAACAATTTAGATAGATATAGATATATCTAAAGGCTGTGTGCATGCATGTCACCCCCCCCCCCAATATGTTCCTATTGTGATTAAAGTGATGCAGGATATGCCCTGGAGAGCTGATTGATGATGCCCATTAGGAGCCCACACAGCATCACTGAGCAGCAGTATAACAGCACCCATGTGTAAAACAGAAGCAGTACTGAGCACATCTTCCATCTGCAGAATTCTGGTTTAGTTGCCTGAATATGTCTGGGAGGCTCTACAATATGCAGAATCACAATTTGTAAGAGGTTTAATCCAACCTGCATGATATATAACTAGATTACCAGTAAGCATGCTCACCAGCCATTCCTCCAGATAACTCCAGACTCACTACAGCTACACTTCCCTCCATCAGCACACTATAAGGTGGATATGCACCAACATATTTAACATATCAGGTATCTGCAGTTACATACTACGCACAAACAAAAGAGCGGATTACTCTGTGCCTAGGCAAGGGCTCAGCATTATAGAACACTAGTGATATACCTGTTGCAGCGATACTGTAGAACCCTGTATTACACCTCAGGACTGTGTGTCCTGACTCTACATCTTTCTTGCCAGAAACTGTCTACAAAAGTTTGTATTAGAAATGTGGTTGCTGCTGCTACTCCTGTTTTTGGTGCACAGTTTTGCTTTTAAAATGGCAGACCATCCCATTAAACCACAAGTAAATAGTAGTTTGTGTGTCATGTATTCAAATGTATTCTAATTAATTGAAGCGCACAGATGATATAACATGCACGTAGGGTGTACAGCACACTTCCGATACACAACGTGCAGCAGCTTACTTAGGTTGCCTGCCCATGTATGTGTGGCGAGCTTCATGGCTGCACTACTTTTGATTTAGAATACATGTCTGCAATGTGAAGCCCAGGCCACCACTTTGCTCGACAAGATGCTCATATGATTACCTGCCAAGTGTGCTAAGCAGAACAAGAAAATGTCCTGTCTGTTGCATAGCTACTCAGAGAGTGGCTGCAGATACTATATCAGGGTCCATTTCAGAACATGGATGCATTAAATGACATGGCTGAATGATTTGATGAGGCTACTGCAATCCCCCAAACCAGTGGCTGAATAATGTAGGTGCTGGTCTGAAGACCTGCAATACCACCACCTTGAAGATCTGCTACAATGAGAAGAAGAGATTAGACAGAAAATACGAGTAGTAGAGTAGTTATTTGCAATAACTACTGTTTTTCAATGTGTCCATTTAACCTTTTTAACCTTTTTGATTCTGTCATTTAGGGGTGTGTGCCTAATATAGGTCTGACAGATACCAGGACATACCAAGTAGACTACTATGGAGTGGCTGCCTCTATGCTGTGGTGTGCTTTTATTTTGTCTAGCTATCCTGGCACTGGGTCATTACATAGCTGTTCAGTTGTGTGGCTGCAGGCACCATGTCAGGCTTCTGTTTTCTTGTACATAAATATGGAAATATAACTTTGATTAAATATAACTTAAATAAGTTAAATATAACTTAGTTGTGGGGCAATTTCTGTGCATCTGCTATCATGCATGATATGGGCATATAGTACGACAATCAGGTCTATATCTCACCCACATCTGTATGAATTGGATGTTTTGTCGCTTGTGTCTTTTATCACAGGCAAAGCAGGAGACAAACTGTATTGGTTGCCAGAGCAGTTAGCTGTGTGGTTTGTGAGGCATGCACATAGTTGTCCTCTATTGCCTGTGTCATCTTCTACCATAGAAGATTTACTAGGCTGGTGTTCCTCTTCTCTTAGACAAGAAACAATCATAATGGGAGATTAAACTAGACTAGAATACATTCTCTTCTAACAACCCCTCAAATCATATTCACCTCTTTGGCTTTTCCCAGCTAATTCTCAACACAACTAGGGCTGAAGAACATTCCAGCAAAGAATCCATCCTTGATTGGGCTCTCACTAACTCAAATCCAGACTCTTATCAGGCAAGCTGTCTTGCCGACACCCTAAGTGATCACCATCCTACCTACCTTATAAAAAAATAATTCCTCCATGCCTAGTGAAGCTAAGTTTAAATGTGTCTGTAATAAAACTAATTTTACCTCAGAAACCTTTATCTCTTTATTCCAACAAGTTAACTGGTCCCTCCTTAAATATCTCTAACTTGATCTAGCAGTTTAATACTTTGACACATTTCTCTCTATTTTAAATACCCTAGCTCCTACCAGCAAAATGGATATAATAGTACAACACACTCAATAGCTCTCTTTAGACACCAGAAAGCTACTAAAAGGGAGAGCCAGGGCATTGCATAATTACCAACTCTCTAAAGACCCACATTCCCTCCAAATGTTCTAGGATCTTCATAAGTAGTAAAAAAACAAGTCAACTTGACAAAAAAAAAAAAAAACAGTACTACACATCAATCCAAAATAAGTATCATAAAAACCCAAACAATTCTGGAGTTCCTTCAACCAACTCCTTAAACCAGGTCAAGCCTCCACCCCTTCTCCTAATCCAACTAACTCACAAGACAATATAGCCACTCAATTCAATAATCACTTTGTAAATTCCATATTATCACTTGTTAAAGGCAATAACTCTCAATTATCTCTACCCACAAACTTTGAAAGTAAGGCAGACTCTCAAAATCCAGCCCCTTCAAACATCCTATACTAGAAAACTCCTATCCAAACTTAAAAGCTCTTCTTCAGGTCCTGACCATATTCCCAGCAAATACCTCAAATGTGCAGCTTCTGCCATTTCTTACCCTATCTCTATACTAATAAATCATTCTATTACCGAACAATATGTCCAATCTCTTTGGAAAGAATTCCACATTACCCATCTCCATAAAGGCGGCACCTCCACAGAATTCACCAACTATCGACCCATTGCCCTACTCTCTCCATTAGCCAAAATACTGGAAAAATGGGTTCTTTCTCAACTTCTTAATCATCTCCTGAATAATAACCTTTTCTCCCCTACCCAACATGGATTCCACTCTAAACACAGTACAACTGCCCTAATCAGTTTTATAGACACGGTGTACCAGCAAAGGAACACCAGGTTACTCACATCCTCTATACTCCTCAACTTATCCAAGGCCTTTAATGCAGTCTCTCACAAAAAAAAAAAACTCATCCACAAGCTTGCCTCTCGTAACCTCTCTCACTCAAACCTCTCCAGGTTCATTAGCTATCTAACTAACAGAAAACAAGCAATTAGATGGCATAATGAATTATCTCCCTCACTACCACTCTCTGTAGGGGTACCAGAAGATTCTATACTTGTCCCCCTCCTCTTTACTGTATTCACAAACAGACCACACAACGCTACTCAACATGCAACCTTAAGTCAATATGCTCTCATATGCTCAGCTCCATTATCTTCTCTTCTTAATAAAACTCAAAAATCCTTCCTTGACCTAGAAAGATACCTTAACCAGTCTCAACTTATCCTCAACCCATCTAAAATTAAACTAATGTTTCGCAAATAGCAGAAAATCTTCAGACCTTAGCTCATTTGCCATTTACTCATCTAATAATACCTGCATTTAGACAGTTTATTCTACAAACTACTAGGAGTCACCATAGACAAGGACCTGAAATTCAATAAACACTTAGACATAGTCATCAAGAAAGTGCACATCAAACTTGGCTGCTGTACAGAATAAAGCCTTTCTTAACTGAATCCACCTGACAATCCATTAATATAACTCATCTTCTATCTAGTCTCTTATATCCCTCACCCATTTTCACCAATCTAAGAAAATGTGACTTGGCTAAATTAGAATCCTGTTACTAAAAGTAGCCAGATTCACCACCAACCAACCTGCAAGGACCCATCACTGCTCAATACTTCACCAGCTCAATTGGTTAGAACTCCCCAACCTACTAACCTATAACCAGCTTGTACTCACACACTCCATCCTCTTACACGCTGATAATTGTTCATCCATTAGTAAACTCATCCAACCCTACTCTATTAGCAGAACTTTAAGGTCATCTAATAAATTATTCTTGAAGGTCAGTAGGTCAAACAACATATATAGGGACTCCCTATACTCACATAAAATTGTCAAGATATGGAATGATATAACTCAACATATATTCAATATCGACAATACTTCTAAATTTAAACAAGCTACTAAGGGAACACCTCAAACGCACATGGCTCTGGTCCTGCTCCAGTCCTGTTTAACTATTGAGCTTACACCCTATTAGGTAACTCATACCACCTGTGCTCTTCCCCTTCCTACTTCCATTTTCTGGTTCCCTCATTTCTCCTTGTTGTCTCCCTCTAATTGCCAGAGTTAAAATCTGGCCTGTCCACTGCGCTTCTTACCCTTCTCTCTTTCATTCTTTTTCTTTTTCCCATTTATCTACTCACCATCACCATACCAAGCTTAACTTATGCTTTCCTGACAATTGCTGTATTCACTCTAATGTAAATATATACTCTCATAAATGTCAATGTTGAGTCCTATACTATCTATTGTACCTCTACAATTGTATCTGAATTCAGTACTGTTTACATTTCATATTTTAGTTGCATTTTTGCTAACTTTCTGTAACACTCATATTGTCTTGAGTCTAATATGTTTGATAGAAAACACATTTCAATGAAACTCATTTTGTCAAAGCCTCATTTTGCTGAAAATGAATTGCCTGAGCACAATTCACTGAAAGCTCACTTCACTGAAAACACATTTGACTGACACTCATTTTGTCTAAAATGGTATATGCCCTGTTCCCCACTGCAGTGCAATCCTGGAGCTAGTATATTTAGTAAGGGGGGGGGCACAGTCCCTCACTCTGGGGGATGTGGGGGGCTTATCTCCCCACATAGTTTGGGTATATATCTTCTGGAAACAGTTATTCATTCAACTTGTAAGTATCCATGTCTATGGTTTACAGCATTTAAAATAGGTGTCTGTGTTATTGAACACTTTACAGCAGGAGTTTGCAATATGCTGCAGCTTAGTTGTCTGTTTTGGTTGACTTACAGCTTTTTAATCTTGCTAGTTTCAACATCAGCTAGCAGCCCACTTACATAGACTAATACCAATTGTGTATTTGTGTCTCTTACACACTGCAGTGTACTGCTGCATGTGGTATAAGCATTATGCAGGTGTGCAAAACATCACCATGAATTCTGAATGATAAGCCTACAGTTTCTAATTATGAAATCTTCCATAAAGACAGGCATGGTAAGACAGTCTTCTCACACATTACCTAAAGGAAAGGCTACATCCAATCAATTCAGTCTTCCCTGTATCAATGGTAAAGAAGCAATATCATCATCTGTTAAAACTGGGAATACCAAATAGTTCCATATACTTTAAACCTAGGCATGACAAAAATCTAGTTGCAGACACAGTAGGCTGGTTTCATGAAACTTCTCTGGTAAGTTCATACTATTAGGTACCTTTAGTATATATTGGAACAACCAATAAATTTCTCATTTCAGTAGCACTTCTGCCTACTTGTGACTACTCACTGGAAGGTTTGACATAACAGGCATTTTCTGGTGTATTTCAGTTTACATCTTAATCTCTTAGTCCATCAAGAAGCATCGATGTGTAGGCCTCTCTAGTGGCATAGAGGGATAAAGCGATGACTACTCCCCAGCCAAACCTGGTTCAAATAGTGGCACAGACAACTGATGGAGTAACAGAGAAGGGTCTTTATTGTCTTTAGGTATTACAGCCACCACAACTTTCTTCCAGAACCATTTTACAAAATACTGTTAGATATAACCTTCCAGATTTTTATAACATTCTTCCCTCCTAGCTTCTAAACTTCAACAAGAATACAATGTATTCCTGGAGACTTTCATGCAGATTGACTATACATCTTCATTTTATCTTATCTCCTCCTATCTTAACTTTTATTTGTTGAGCCTCATCTACCTCTACTATTGGCATACTTAAGTCTTCCATAAATATTTCCATTTGTGCTTTTTCTTGATTTCCACATTCCTCTACTTTATACAAATTTTCATAAAATGTCCACATTATCTGTAATACCTCTACAGGATCTGTCATTATTTTTCTTGTTAGAGGCTCCCTAAGTTTGGCTTTGCATTATGGTCACTTATTTAAAAAAACACTTGCTTAAACAAAAAAATTGTCATTAGATTAAGCCAAGGGCATTAATCCAGACTGCAGAAGTAAAAGAAAACAATTGCACTCTACATATATTATAATCAGTGCATGTTTACACCAATTCCCCATCCCAAACATCAAAAGATTACACCCTAGTGATTCAAACATGTTTTTGTCCAATCTTTCTTCTCTTTTTATTTTGTAATGGTTCCATTTCTTAAACCTAAAAGGAGAAAAAAGGCACTCGTTTATGTTACTTTATCACATACAGCAGCAACTGAAAATGCTTTGCTATGTAACATGCAATTTATATTATGGAATGTTTTATAAAAATACCGTTAAGAACAAAAATTGTTTTACTTATACTTATTTTCTCTTTTTTTCCTCTTTTTGCCTTTTAGTGCCCTTCCAAATATTAATGACATGAAGCTGGGTATATACCTCTGAGTTACCCCACAAGTTTAACAAAGTGAACAAAAATCCAGTCTTTTTTTATCTGACTTTTTTTCTTGTAAAGTCATATTTTACAAATGTGATTGATGCTTTATAATCTCACATTTATTTACTAATTTCAGTGCTGCTGGTCTTCTTCCTTCAAGGCACTCCTCATTCTTTAAGTCATCTCCTGTGCTTTTTCTGTTTCTCAAGCATTTTACTTTGGAACATTGGAAAAGGTTTCACTGGCAATGACTCTCTATGAACTTTGTTATCAGAAGAATGATAAGTGGAGTTCCTTTCTGTTTAATGGCTCACTGTATTGCTGGACAAACTTTTGTATTTCCTCCTTAACCTGTTCTATCTCAAAAATTACTTTGATACTCCAGGAAAAAATATTCTGAAGACAGCTGAATACAGCAGCTTGAATCTCACACCTCCCTCTCAACATTCCCTGATGATGGGATAAATTTGCTTCTCTTCTGCCTAGTGTATAGTGAATAATCATTTTCCACAAACACTCTAACATCTCCAATTTGTAATATTTGGCCCTTCTGCCACAGTTTTGTTAGGATCAACTTTTTCTGCTGGCATGATTGCATCTTTGCTAATACAAGACTCAGCTGCTTTCTCATGGCCAGGTTGGTAGCATAAATACAATATGCCCCTTCAATCCTGCTGTTGAATACCAGTCCAGTTACTTATTTGTGCTTTCATAAAATAATACAGTCTGTTCCTTCCAATTTTTCTGGTACATCAGAACATTTTGGGTTTCTCTGTGTGCTCTGTCCTCTACCATTTTTTAATGACAGCTCTTCTTGAGCAGTCTTGCATCCAGTCAGTCTCTGATTTTGACAATTGTATGAGTTCGTCTGAATAACTGTTTAAATATTCTTCTATTTTTCGTCAACATTTGAGCTAATATACTCCATCAACATTTCATTGATTTTAATCAGTTCTGAGCACATTTGACTTATTTTTCCTGTAAATTACTGGAAGTCACCTCTTGTACCAAAGCTGGAACTTGAAGTGCTTTTTGCTGTACAGCTGCAGGATTCTTCCCAGTCAATGTTTCCTCTTCATCTTTTCTAGTTTTTCTTTCAGGTTCTCTAAGTTTCTTCTTTGTCGGAATCCAGGCAGTCTACTTACTAGCCAGTAACTGAATTTTACTAAAACATTTAGCATTACAAGACCTTATCTATCAATTTATTTTTTCTTTCACACTGGGAGAGCTCAAATTAAGCTGTTGGTTAGTGTGGAGCCATCTTGGAAAGCTCCCAGATATACCTTGAGAGTAATCATCCTGTAAGGTCACTCTTCATCTTCAGTATCTAAAGTGGCTGGGGATTCTATGAACAATTAAAATACTGACTTTCACTCTATTAACCCCCAAGCCAGTAGATCTATGTACATCATCCAGGGCAGTTGATGTAGCAGTTATTTGTTTTTTGGTCAAGTTTAACCAAATTACACAATTGTTTGCAAACCACATAGTAAGGTCCAAGCTAGAGGGATCAGTTTTAATTCTATAATTCCCCCAATCTTTTTTTCCAAATAAGAGTCAAACAAAGAATTAGCTAACACAAACAGCAAGAGGGAAGTGGACATCCTTGCCAGGTACCCCTGTGTAGCTGGAAGAAATCCAGTAAAGATCCACTGATGCATATGTGGGCAGTAGGCTATATATATATATATATATATATATATATATATATATATACATACATACATATATATATATATATATATATATATATATATATATATATATATATATTGGATCACTACGGAATACCAAAATTCCACAATCCCGAAATTCTGAATCCGGGGACCAGAATCTCAAGATTGTGGAATCTCAAACGTAGTAAATTGGGATTGTCACACAGTGTGGAACGGGAATTTTGCCATTCACTCCACTGTAGTGCAATCTTGGAGTTGGCATATTTAAGTTTCAGGGGTTGTGGGGGTGCAGGCGGGCTTGCCCCTCTTGCATACATGTTAGAATAGTTTGTTATATGTTTTACTTTTTTTTTTTTTTTTAAGTTTCGAGATTCTGCAATCTTGAGATTCTGGTCCTCGGGATTCAGTGTCTCAGGATTGTGGAATTTCGGTATTCCATAGTGATTCTCTCTCTCTCTCTCTCTCTCTCTCTCTATATATATATATATATATATATATATATATATATATATATATATATATATATATATATATATATATGTATATATATAACATTTTACACCAGTCTATAAATACCTGGAAGAATTTGTACCTTTTTAAGACTTGATACAAAAATTGCCATTTGATTCAGTCAAAAGCTTTTTGAAAGTCAACCATGAGAACTCCTGCCTGGACTTTATAAAACTGGCATAAGGCTTGGTTATTTAGCCATGTTCTAACTGCATCCAGACCCCCCTCTCTACCTTTGATAAACCCCAGATAATTAGGGATCACTATAGATGAAATAACTTTTTTCTAGTCATTGTGCCTGTACCTTGGCAAAAATCTTGAGGTCACTGTGAAGTAATGAGCTTGGGCTATAATTTGCCACATCACAGATGTCCTTATTGTTCTTGGAGATCATAATAATGTTTGCCTTGACCATGCCTCCTGGAAACTTATTTAACTCTATGGCTTGCTTATACAGCCATGCACATCCAAAGCCATCAAATCCTGGGGCTTTACCTGAGGGAAGGGTCTCTGTCCAACAATGGAGTAGGCATGGGCCATTCCAGTCCAAGTGAGTTTGGTACAAGATGTTGCAGTAGATGCAGTGTTTGTAGGAATATAGTTAGAACATTTAATTATATTAACAACATTAGGTTCACAGTAAGAGATAGTTTTACCTGTAGAAGCAAGGGAGTTGTGTATGCTTTACACTGTCCCTGTGGATTATATTATATAGGTGAAACTAAAAGAGAGTTTCGTATTAGGTTAGGTGAGCACATTAGAGACATAAGACATAAAAAGGAAAATAAATTTATTGCCACACATTTTAGTGTTTATCATAATAGTGATGCTTCATTTTTAACAGGAACAGTTTTAGAAAGTGTGAAATGTCTTTGTAATGATGAAAATGCTTTGAAATATAACTTACAATATAAGGAAAGTATTTTTATTTTGAAATACAATACAATGACACCCTGTGGACTGAATAATGAAATAAACTGGAGGTGTCTGCTTTAAAACTTTTTGAACATAATTGTTTAATTAATTGTTTAATTAATTGCTATGAGTATATATATATATATATATATATATATATATATATATATATATATATATATATATATCCATTCTTTCAGTGAGAATGTATACTCTTGAAAGGTGGTTACACTGAAGCGCTGGAGAATAAAGAGTTTGTTTTTGGATTTGACTTTGGTTCCTGTTTTTCGATTTCTGACTTCTGAAGAATTTGCTGTTTTGGTATTGTTTTGGATCAGAGTTGTTTCTATCTGAAGGTGTGTGGAGTGGAATTTGTGTAATTATCCAGGGATGTCGACTGATCCTAATTTGGATATTCCCAGGGTTTTTCGGGAGAACACAGCTTTGCAACAAGGTACTGTAGGGGCTGAAAGCTCTATGATTTATTCTGCTCAACAGAGAACTATTGAGCAGTTTTTTTCAGGTTCTAGACCTGCTATAAATGTTTCTGCACATGTTCATGTGGATGCACGTTAACCTGAAGTGAGAGACTGTCAATTTTTTGATCAATTTTTGCAAGAAACAAATAAAAGAGTGCTTGACCTATTTATTTATGTGGTTCATAAATTTCAAAGTGTATCTCCAGAAATCAGAGAACTGTATCAAAAATATGACAGGTTGATTGAGAAAGAGACAAGGGTGCACTTTAACATTTTAGGTTTGCAAAAATATATTAGCTTGAATATTACACCTAGAGGTCTTAGATTCGTAAAGAATCCTAGTACACCATTTGACTTGAATTGTGCTGCTGATAAGAAATTTAAGGAATGCTGGTTCATAGCAGCACACAAGTGTGTAATAGAGTGGCTTCACATTCTGTTGGAAAGGGACCAGCTCAAACATCAGTCTCTTAAACAGGAGCTGGTTTCCCTTTCACATAGTATTAGTTCATCTGTGAGTCTAGAAAATATGAAGTCTTTCATGGAGAAGACTAATGAGAGACTGAATAATCTAGAGAATGAACTTGTAAAACAAAAGAAAACAAAATTAATACGTGATATCAATGAATATGAAGCAGGGACTGCATTTTCTTACCCTCCTAATTGGACAGAACATAAGCGGAAACAACATAGGAGGGTAAGATTCACTGATGCACCGTTGTCTTCTTCTTTTGCTTCTTCAGGGGAAGAGTTTAGGTCAGACACCAGTATGGAATTTCCGGAATTACCTAGACCAGCACAACCACGTAGGATGCAACAGGAGTTTAACAATGGAGGCTTGCAGCATCAGGAACAAACATTTCAACAGGGACAGAAACGCCTGAGAAGTTATGAGCAAGAAGATGTCTCTGTTCAGAAATTCAATCAACCTGACAATTTTCGTCAGAATCGGAGGTATGGACAACAATATAACAACAAGAAATTTAAACAGTAATGACTTTAATGATAAAAGTATTGTTCTAAATTTATCTGGTTGTGATTTGTCTGATGAACAGTTTGCTGTGTTATGTTTAGGTTTAAAGTTTATACCTACTGTTTTTCCTAAAGAATATTTGATACAGCAAGATATTTTTAAATTTCTTAGGAAGATACATTTGAAAGTTCATTTTAGCAGGGACCAAGGATGTTCTAATTCTGCACATGGAGGTTTTTCTTCATGTGAATCTGAGGATAGTTTTTATTCATGTGATGAATGTATAAGTAATGATGATGTGCAATTTCCTATTGTTGGCAATGCAATAGATATGTCTTATGTAGCTTCTTCTAACAAATTTATTCCACCTTTTATTAATCAGAGAGCTATTCATTATGGCTCCATGATTAAATTTGAATGTGAGAATATATGTAGAAATATGAAATTGAATAGATGTAATAGTTTATATAACTTAACTTATAAAGAATGGAGTGCTTTAAAAGAATTATGTGACAGGAAGGATATTATTATTAAACCTTCCGATAAGGGAAACAAAATTGGTATAATGAGTGTTGTGCAATATTTTGAGATGTGTATGAATCATTTGCAGGATGAAACAACATATGAAAGAAGCAATATGATTCATTATCAAAAGGCTGTTACAAAATTTAAACACATGTTGGACAGGGGAGTCAGGCTGGGTTTTTTTACAGAGAAGGATGTGAGGAATAGGTTAGATAATGATAGAAAGGACCTAGCTGTATTCTTTTGTTTACCAAAAATACACAAGAACTTACAAAACCCCCCAGGTCAACCCATTATTTCAGCCTGCAACTATTTCCTACATAACACTGGTTTGATTTTACATAGAATATTTTTACCATATGTAGTTAAATCTCCAGTTTACATCAAAGATAGTATGGAATTTTTAAACAAAATATCCTCTATCTCTTGGAACAACAAAATGCATTGGTTGGTTATGGATGTTAAAAGTCTATATACCTCTATTAGACATGATGATGGCCTCAATGCAGTGAGATCTTCTTTAAAAGACAACCCTTCTGTTGACTTCATAGTAGATTTGTTGGATTTCTGTTTAAAGAATAATTATTTTATTTTTAATGATGTTTTGTATCGGCAGAAACAAGGTACAGCAATGGGGGCAGTTTTTGCCCCCATGTATGCCAATTTGTTTATGAATTTTTTTGAAAGGAAATTTCTATTTGAGTTAAATTTTATGAAATGTAATGTGTTATTTTATTTTCATTACATAGATGATTTGATTTTTATTTGTGATGGTGGTTTTGATTCAGTTAATGAATTTTTGACAGACTTACATGGTAACCCATTTGGGTTAGAATTTGATGGAATACAGAAGGGAACCAAAGTAATATTCTTGGATCTTGTTTTGGAGGGTACAGAACATGGTAAAATTATATCAAATATACATAGGAAGTTTATAGATGGTAATCAATACCTTCATGCATCTAGTTGCCATCCTGTACATACTTTGGAAGCTCTCCCTTATGGGGAATTGGCAAGGGTATCTAGATTATGTAACACACAAGAAAATTTACAAAGGAATGGGATATCACATATAATATGTTTTTGAAAAGAGGGTACAGTGTGAATATTTTAGAAAATGCCCTTATGAAGGTAAAAAAGGAGAATAATATGGTAAGGAATAAATGTAATAAGGGTGAACATCACCATTATAAGAAATATCATCTGGCAACCAGTGATAAAACTTGTAAGGATATTTATTTTGTCTCTACATATAATGTAAAAAGTGGAGACATAAAGGATGTAGTGGAACATTTTTGGAAATTTTTAGGGAAAGACAAGGTGTTGATACACATTTTGCCACAAAAACCTTTATTCTCCTATAAAAGGGGAAGAAATTTGAAAGATATGGTGGTACATGGTAAATTTGTAATGCCAAAATTTTGTTTACCAAGACCACTAAGTGAATTTGGTACAAGATGTTGCAGTAGATGCAGTGTTTGTAGGAATATAGTTAGAACATTTAATTATATTAACAACATTAGGTTCACAGTAAGAGATAGCTTTACCTGTAGAAGCAAGGGAGTTGTGTATGCTTTACACTGTCCATGTGGATTATATTATATAGGTGAAACTAAAAGAGTTTCGTATTAGGTTAGGTGAGCACATTAGAGACATAAGACATAAAAGGAAAATAAATTTATTGCCACACATTTTAGTGTTTATCATAATAGTGATGCTTCATTTTTAACAGGAACAGTTTTAGAAAGTGTGAAATGTCTTTGTAATGATGAAAACGCTTTGAAATATAACTTACAATATAAGGAAAGTATTTTTATTTTGAAATACAATACAATGACACCCTGTGGACTGAATAATGAAATAAACTGGAGGTGTCTGCTTTAAAACTTTTTTGAACATAATTGTTTAATTAATTGTTTAATTAATTTCTATGAGTATATATATATATATATATATATATATATATATATATATATATATATATATATATATATATATCCATTCTTTCAGTGAGAATGTATACTCTTGAAAGGTGGTTACACCGAGGAGCTGGAGAATAAAGAGTTTGTTTTTGGATTTGACTTTGGTTCCTGTTTTTCGATTTCTGACTTCTGAAGAATTTGCTGTTTTGGTATTGCTTTGGATCAGAGTTGTTTCTATCTGAAGGTGTGTGGAGTGGAGTTTGTGTAATCATTCCAGTCCAAGAGGCTTAACCTGTATAACACCTACCCTGTTAGCACCCAGCAGTTTACCATATTGCTGCTAACATGTCCACAATCCTTAAAGGCTCAGTGGTATAACTCACCTGTGGCCCTTGGTGAACACAATACCCATCTCACAGATACTTTCCAAGCATCTCTTAGCAAGGCATTTAGGGGATGTAATGCCTCTAGACCAGTGGTTCCCAAACTTTTATGGGTGGAGACCCACTTTTGAAAATGGTAATTTTTTTGTGACCCACTACTCACATCGGCCTGCATGCATGTGAAGCATGCATGGTCCTTGTTAAAGGAGAAAATGCTGCCATCACAGAGTGTTTTTTCAGGATATAAAGGGGTCATGTAAACTATTCTCATACTGTAATTATTAATAAAGAGCCAGGTCATGGTCAAATGGGGCCCTAGACAGGGTAACAGATTGAGGTCCCCCAGAGCAGCCCCTCCAGCAGCAGCCCTCTCCCCAGCCATACCACTGTTCCATTGCTTCACTATTTCTCCCCATTTACCATGAACACTGTTCAAAGCTATCAGTGTGCATACTGTTTTCTTATTTACTTCTACAATGATTACAGATATTGAAATAAACTGTACAAACACTGATGGCCGGTTGCTAAACAAGCAATACAGTCTCACAGTGAAAACAGACTTGGCATGAGTAGCAAACTTCTCTGCCACTGAAACTCACATTCACTGAAAAAGCATTAAAACAACATTCAAATAAAATGTATCTGGCCAGTGCAGAATTCCATTTACCTTTGGGCTATTTTCAAACCATAGGCTTCTTATATGCATTTTTAGGGCCATGCATACATGTATGTGTTCTTTGATTCACCTTCCTGATTGTATTAAATTATATTCCTTGTATAATACAGCACCACTTGTTAGAGTGTGTTTTAAATTTGTAGTTTTGAAAAAAATTCCAGTAAACAATGAAACAAAATGTATGACCCAATAATGACAATACTGCACATTTCAGAGCAGTTTAACCATAAAAGGCCACTTAAATTTCTGTCATTATAATCCACCAGTATTAGTCAATAAACACAATATCTGCAGAGGTAAACTTCATCTGAATAATTGCACATTAAAGAGATTTGTAACTAATGAAGAGGCTGTTACTGGCAAACAACTTTACATTTCAGTGTTTCATCTACAAATTCAGTGCCTACTTCCCTTGAAGAATTAATTGTGTACATAACATTAAAGAAAAACTGGTAAGCTGGTAATGTTCCAATAGGGAATGCCTAAGAAACCGAGAAGTTCATAGTTACTAGGTGTCTTATACAAAGGAGGATACAACTAGGAATGAACCCCTATCCTTCCTTAAAATGCACCAAATAATCTGCAACTATGACATTACATACCATGCCTCTATGCTGCTCAACCTCTTAGCATGAGAAATCAGGACAAAGACTAAAATAATGGGGGGGGGTCAAAGGCCTCAAAATAGGGATAGATTATAAATATTGCTCTTAAAGACAGAAAGTTGCTAAAATAACAGCATTTGTCTTAGCATGCATTTACTGAAGGAGATGATATCCGAAACTCAAATGTATAACATTATGTAGTTATTTCGATTCACAGTGATTTGCCAGAAAACCATGAATTTTATGAGGAATAGGCCAAAAATATGGGGCAAAACTCTGGACATTTGAGAAGTATGCAAGAAATCTGGACAAAGCTTAAAATAATGTGGATACAATGGCCCAAAAATAGGGATAGATTTTAAATATTGATTTTTTTAACTTAGAAAGTTGCTAGAGTAACAGGATTTGTGTTAGCATGCATTTTCTGAAGGATATGAAGTCTGAAACTCATATATATGTCATTCTTTAGTGACTTCAGTCCTCTGTGATTTGCCACAAAACCACAAATTTTGTGAGAAAAAGACCAAAACTGTGATGCTAAATCCGGAGAGTTCAGAGGTATGTTAAACACACACACACACACACACACACACACACACACACACACACACACACACACACACACACACACACACACACACACACACACACACACACGCACACTTTCTCTTTGCCTCAAACGTACTCACACCCAACTTTTCTCTGCTCTCTCTCTCTCTCTCTCTCTCTCACACACACACACACACACACACACACACACACACACACACACACACACCTACCTTCTCTTTGCTCTCATACAGCAGCACACACATACACACCCCTACTCTCTCACACACACACAGCAATACACACACACAAACACACTTTCTCTCTCAAACAGAAATACACAGACACTATATCTCATATGAACAGAATGGCTAGTTTAAATTACATACACACATACACACACACACACACTTTCTCTTCCATACAGAAACAAACAGAATTTCTAGTTTAAATTACACACACACACACACCCACACACCCACACACCCACACACACACACACACACACACACACACACACACACACACACACACACATACACACTTACCTTCTGTGTAAATGGATCGGCTAGTTTAAATTCCGTGTGTGAGTGCAGAATGGGTTTTACATCTGTGTCTGTGTGTGTGAGTACAAAGCACTCATGGCCCTCCTTAAAGGAAAAGATGCCACCACCACAGTGTTATGAAGTATTTTTTTGTTTGTTTGGTTTTTTTTTTTTTTTTATGTTGAAGCCTTCTGGCCAGACATGACCCACTCAAAATCAGCTTGTGACCCGCCAGTGGGTCATGACCCACACTTTGGGAACCTCTGCTCTAGACCAGTGAAACTGCTTAAATCTGTCACGTGCATAACAAATGGATAAACTGAATACTCTTATACTCCTCTCTCAGCACCCTAACCTCTCATCCTAGAGTTTTATGTCTACAAACCCCTGGTTTAAAGTGATTCCCAGGTTGTTGAATCTGAATGTGGAGCTTGGCTAGTCTCAATTCTGCTAACTTATTATTTTGAGATTAAAGACAGTAGGCTTAGCTTCAGCTATCTCCTGACAGGGTCAGTCTCCCCCATCATTTGTTGGGCTCAATATCACTAAACTTTTTTACTACAAAAGACGAGGTTCTCTTCTCCCTTTAGAAGCAAAGGGTCACATTTCTAATGGGATATTCTTGGCTGCAGCCCACTACTGCTCAGTGTAAGCTGAACCTTCAAGAGTCAGACAAGTATCTGATAATGTTAGCTTACTGCACTCTCCACATAAGATGTCCACATACCAACCAAAAATCAATAATGGCTAATTATTTTGACAGTGACAAATGTGTAATCCCAATCTGATGGGTGCAGCTCTTCTATGGCTCCCCTCAATTCTTTACCCACACTAGGGATCCTGACCATATCAGCTGGAATCCTGTCATTATATGGCTCAGTCACAACACTGATGACCCCTTCCACCAGTAGCAGATGTTAGTGTTCATGATAAAACTCTGAAATGGGCCCACTTCAACCTCACTGGCACCATAAAAGGTGCAAATAGTGATAATTTATGGTTTTATCTGAACACTAACAATTAGGCATCTGCCTTGGGAATTCTTAATCACCTTTATGACTGTCCAGGTTAATAAGATTGCAACTTCCCTTTTTGCTGAAGTGACACTAGCAAAGAATTATTTCTCCATCCATTTCAAGAAACTTTTACCTTTTTGCTTGCCCTATAGTTTGGTCTCCTGCAGTAGGATAACATCTACCTGGCTCTTAGCTAAGTTTTCCATGATAGCCATGGTCTTTAAAGCTGTGGGCAGCCCCTTTACATTCCATGATAGACAAGTAAATATGTGGTGTCACCCTGCTGATGTCAGGCTAATATTAAAGTCCGGTGAAGCCTGGTCTTTAACTCTCCTCTTGTCTACAAATTCAGACATCAGCAGTGAGCTGGGAGTAATGAAAGAAAAAGAAAAAAAGAGAAGAAAAAGCAATGTTTGGTTCACTCACGAAAATTTGAACTAACAGTCCATCACCTCTGCTTGGATAATTAACCTTACACTCTGATCTGCATCATGACATACCATGCCATTCCCTTCTAGCCATAATCTCATCCAGTGCATTAAACTAAACATAGAAATGGTGAATAACAATAATGGAGAGCTGCACCATAACAATCTAAGCAAATCTGCAGTTTCAAACAGTGACACTATCCACAAACCCAGTACAATTAATGGAACATGCACTATTAATGATATAACTGTTCATAATAACCTGGTAATGTCAGACCACAAAATGGTCTCCTTTGAAGTAAAAATAAAACCTAGTCCCACAGCTAAACAGGGAATATTCAGGAACTATTCTAAGGCTAACCTCCTGCTATTAAGTGAGAACTAGGCACAATTTCAAGCCCCTATAAACCCTATGCAGAACTATTCACAGAAACCCTGTACAAGCATGTTAATAGATGCATAGAGGCAGCTGTACCCACCAGGAAGAAGTACAGAAGTAACTCAAAAAACAAGCCACCCTGGTGGAATCACAAAATCAATCGGCTGTATAACAGGGGGAAGAAAATCATGGCAAAAATTAGGAGGTGCAGCACCCAGCAGGATAAAAGCACTCTCATTAAACTAAACAAAAAACTCAGAGGACAAATAAAGTCCACCAAAGCCAAATTTGAGGTAAGTTTGGCCTCCTAGGCTAAGGACAACCAGAAAGCATTCTTTAGCTATGTCCACAACCTCAAAGGCAATACACAATTGTGTGCAGAGCTCATTGTAAATGAAGCCACCTATACTGAGCCAGAAGATATAGCAAACCTCTTGGCTGATAAATTCAGCTCCAACTTTACTTCTTTCTCCCCCTCAATCTTCCCTCAGGAAATATAATCAAATATAACTCTCCATACTATCACTAGTAGACAGGTCCATAATGATCTTTCTAAGACCAAGAACACAGCATCAAAGGGCCCAGACAATTTCCCAGGATGCCTTCTAATTAGCATGAAACATGATCTATCAGGGCCTCTGGAAT
Source organism: Protopterus annectens (assembly GCF_019279795.1). NCBI lineage: Eukaryota > Metazoa > Chordata > Ceratodontiformes > Protopteridae > Protopterus > Protopterus annectens. Next base: position 374,079,969 of record NC_056726.1, on the reverse strand, counting down.
TACTATTTAACTGTAGTGTCCAAATAAGCTTCATGCCTTATGAATGAAGAAATCCACCAGTCATCCCTCTGCACAAAGGAGGGCCATCTACAGACCCTGGAAACTACAAACTCATACGTCTCACTAGTCTTATATGTAAAGCCATGGAAAGAATTATCATGGAGATGATCAATAGAGATATAGTAAACCTCCGGACACTGGACCAAACCCAGTTTGGTTTCATCAAGGGCAGGTCATGCCAACTCAACCTGGTGGACTTCTTTGAGAAGGTCACCAAAGCAATAGATGAGGGCAAAAACGTTCACACTGCCAACCTTGACCTGGCCAAGGCATTTGACACAATACCCTACTCTGGCATTGTTGACAAACTCAAGAGGTTAGGTACAAACCCGTATGTCACCCGATGGATAGCCAACTGGCTCACAGACAGGACCCAGGAAGTTAGAATTGGGGAATCCACCTCTACAAAGAGGCCAGTCACAAGTGGAGTCCCTCAGAGATCAGTCCTTGGACCACTCCTTTTTGACATTTACTTCTCAGAAGTCAAGGCCAATGTCAGTGATCTCTGGCTGACTAAATTTGCATATGATTGCAAATTAGGAGCTGTCATTGAATCTCACTCTGACATAAATGTTCTCCAGGATGGGCTGACACAGACAAACAACTGGTGTCAGAGTCATGGACTAAAACTAAATGCCAAGAAATGCATAATAGTATCCTTTGGGAAGTCATCCATCCCTGGTAACTATCACATTGACAACACACCCCTTAGAGTTGACCCAGTAGTTAGGGACTTAGGGACACACATAGATAGTAATCTAGCTTTGATCATCATGTGTCTAAAGTGGTGAGAAATCATTCTATGTTGTGCAACTTATAAACAAAGGTATGGCATCTAAGTCCAAAGAAGTCATTGCTCGGCATTCATCAGACCTATCATTGAGCACAATGCCCCATTTGGTATGTACCTAACTAACCAGGCATACCCAACAACTGGAACATCCACAGAGGTTCCTCACTAAAAAAAATACAGGGCGTAAGTAATATGTCCTATGCAGACTGATTCAAGGCCCTATCCATGTATTCTGTCTCCTACAGGTTTTTGGGTGGAGATCTATGCCTGGCATACAGGGCATTGTCAGACCCCACTCTGATGGACCTCTTGCCTATCCACAAAAAAAAAACAGTATGTGAATTACCTGTTGTAAAGACGTAAACCTTGCCTGTGATATAAATAGGACCTACTGGAGAGGTAGGTATGTATCACAGAGACTACCCCATCTATGGAACAGGCTCCTTATCCATGTGAAGCGGAGTTCCTCCCTAATCCAACGGAAATGCAACTTGGACAATTGGATGGGAAACTGGAAATTCATCCCTGGTTTGGCACCTTGTATGTCTCTGATGCAAACAGGTAACCTGTAAATGGTACATCTCCCAGGCCCATGCTTACACTTATCAAAGGTATCAGAACTTGTCAGAGATTTGGGATGCATGGCTAGGCTTAAAAAGACCCTTGTGATCATTAGCCTAGTAAACACCTATGAACCTATAACAAAAAGGTGGATTACTACCATTGCACAGAAGATAAAACAGGAGGAGGTTATTATATACTTCTTACACCCCCATATCCCTAACTACAGTTACATGAAGGAGAGAGACATACTCCAGTCTTTTCTCCCCATTATACCAAAAAACTGATTGTTTAAACACACCAGTGGGGAGGGAGAAAAACAGAAAGCATAACATCCTATAAAAGTAGTACCTTGTGAGGTTTAGGAAGCCATAATCTTTTCCCCCTTAAATTGTTTCAAAAGGTAAACAGCCATTCCTGCTGCATCCAAAAAAACTTATCAAGGAGCTGAAATTGAAGTTGGGTTGCAGGAGAAGAACTTGCTTTGGCCTCCATCTCTTCTGCACTGGTGGATTCTGCATGCCAGTCACATTCCATGGTTAGCTGTGGAGGTCTCTGGGCTGATGAAAGAAATGTTGCCATTTCCTGTATCCCAGTCAGATGCCAGTGCTTTAGTCAATGGCTCATATCAATTCACATCTGGCAGCAAATGTTTGGGTTTCCTGATTTAACCACATTAACTTCTGAGGACTGGATGATGATGTTTCTCCTCTTCTTTCCAAATGGGTTCTTTTCTAAGAAGAAGGATAATGAAACAGTCAATGGAAGAAGGATAATGAGCCATCTCTGGGAAGAAGGATAATAATCCATCTCTGGGAAGAAGGACAATGAGCAGTATCTGGGAAGAAAGACAATGAGCCATCTCTGTAAAGAAGGATAATGAGCCATCTCTGGGAAGAAGGATAATGAACAGTATCTGGGAACAAGGACAATGAGCCATCTCTGGGAAAAAGGACAATGAGCCATCTCTGAGAAGAAGGATAATGAGCAGTATCTGGGAAGAAGGATAATGAGCCATCTCTGGGAAGAAGGATAATGAGCCATCTCTGGGAAGAAGGACAATGAGCCATCTCTGAGAAAAAGGATAATGAGCCATCTCTGTGAAGAAGGATAATGAGCTGTCTCTGGGAAGAAGGATAATGATCAGTATCTGGGAAGAAGGATAATGAGCCATCTCTGGGAAGAAGGATAATGAGCAGTATCTGGGAAGAAGGATAATGAGCCATCTCTGGGAAGAAGGATAATGAGCAGTATCTGGGAAGAAGGATAATGAGCCATCTCTGGGAAGAAGGATAATGAGCCATCTCTGGGAAGAAGGATAATGAGCCATCTGTGGGAGGAAGGACAATGAATAGTCTCTGTGAAGAAGGATAATGAGCCATCTCTGGGAAGAAGGATAATGAGCTGTATCTGGGAAGAAGGACAATGAGCAATCTGTGGGAAGAAGGATAAGGAGCCATCTCTGGGAAGAAGGATTAAGAGCAGTATCTGGGAAGAAGGATAATAAGCCATCTCTGGGAAGAAAGACAATGAGCCGTCTCTGTGAAGAAGGATAGTGAGCCATCTTGGGAAGAAGGACAATGAGCAGTCATTGTGAAGAAGGATAATGAGCCATCTCTGGGAAGAAGGATAATGAGCAGTATCTGGGAAGAAGGACAATGAGCCATCTCTGGGAAGAAGGATAATGAGCTGTATCCTGGAAGAAGGATAATAAGCCATCTCTGGGAAGAAGGATAATGAGCAGAATCTGGGAAGAAGGATAATGAGCCATCTCTGGGAAAAAAGGACAATGAGCCATCTTTGGGAAGAAGGATAATGAGTTGTATCTGGGAAGAAGGATAATGAGCCATCTCTGGGAAGAAGGATAATGAGCTGTATCTGGGAAGAAGGATAATGAGCCATCTCTGGGAAGAAGGATAATGAGCTGAATCTGGGAAGAAGGATAATGAGCCATCTCTGGGAATAAAGACAATGAGCCATCTCTGGGAAGAAGGATAATGAGCAGTATCTGGGAAGAAGGATAAGGAGCAGTCTCTGTGAAGAAGAATAATGAGCAGTATCTGGGAAGAAGGATAATGAGCCATCTCTGGGAAGAAGGATAATGAGCAGTATCTGGGAAGAAGGATAATGAGCCATCTATGGGAAGAAGGATAATGAGCCATCTCTGAGAAGAAGGATAATGAGCAGTATCTGGGAAGGAGGATAATGAGCCATCTATGGGAAGGAGGATAATGAGCCATCTATGGGAAGAAGGACAATAAGTCATCTCTGGGAAGAAGGACAATGAGCCATCTCTGGGAAGAAGGATAATGAGCAGTATCTGGGAAGAAGGATAATGAGCCATCTCTGCAAAGAAGGATAATGAGAAGTATCTGGGAAGAAGGATAATGAGCCATCTCTGGGAAGAAGGATAATGAGCCATCTCTGGGAAGAAGGATAATGAGCAGTATCTGGGAAGAAGGATAAGGAGCCGTCTCTGCGAAGAAGGATAATGAGCCATCTCTGAGAAAAAGGAGAATGAGCAGTATCTGGGAAGAAGGATAATGAGCCATCTCTCTGAAGAAGGATAATGAGCTGTCACTGTGAAGAAGGATAATGACCAGTATCTGGGAAGAAGGATAATGAGCCATCTCTGGGAAGAAGGACAATGAGCCATCTCTGGGAAGAAGGGTAATGAGCAGTATCTTGGAAGAAGGATAATGAGCCATCTCTGGGAAGAAGGATAATGAGCAGTATCTGGGAAGAAGGATAATGAGCCATCTATGGGAAGAAGGACAATGAGCCATCTCTGCAAAGAAGGATAATGAGCTGTCTCTGGGAAGAAGGATAATGAGCCATCTCTGAGAAGAAGGACAATGAGCAGTCACTGTGAAGAAGGATAATGAGCCATCTCTGGGAAGAAGGATAATGAGCAGTATCTGGGAAGAAGGATAATGAGCCATCTCTGAGAAGAAGGATCATGAGCTGTCTCTGGGAAGAAGGATAATGAGCCATCTCTGTGAAGAAGGATAATGAGCTGTCTCTGGGAAGAAGGATAATGAGCCATCTCTGTGAAGAAGGATAATGAGCAGTATCTGGGAAGAAGGACAATGAACTGCCTCTGAGAAGAAGGATAATGAGCCATCTCTGGGAAGAAGGATAATGAGCCATCTGTGGGAAGAAGGATAATGAGCCATCTCTGGGAAGAAGGATAATGAGCAGTATCTGGGAAAAGGACAATGAGCTGTCTCTGGGAAGAAGGATAATGACCCATCTCTGGGAAGAAGGATAATGATCAGTATCTGAGAAGAAGGACAATGAGCCATCTCTGGGAAGAAGGATAATGAGCCATCTGTGGGAAGAAGGATAATGAGCAGTATCTGGGAAAAGGACAATGATCTGTCTCTGGGAAGAAGAATAATGAGCCATCTCTGGGAAGAAGGATAATGAGCAGTATCTGGGAAGAAGGATAATGAGCCATCTCTGCTAAGAAGGATAATGAGCTGTCTCTGGGAAGAAGGATAATGAGCCATCTCTGGGAAGAAGGACAATGAGCCATCTCTGGGAAGAAGGATAATGAGCCATCTCTGGGAAGAAGGATAATGAGCAGTATCTGGGAAGAAGGATAATGAGCCATCTCTGAGAAAAGGGATAATGAGCAGTATCTGGGAAGAAGGATAATGAGCAGTATCTGGGAAGAAAGACAATGAGCCATCTCTGCGAAGAAGGATAATGAGCTGTCTCTGGGAAGAAGGATAATGAGCCATCTCTGGGAAGAAGGATAATGAGCAGTATCTGGGAAGAAGGATAAGGAGCCGTCTCTGCGAAGAAGGATAATGAGCCATCTCTGTGAAGAAGGATAATGAGCTGTCTCTGGGAAAAAGGATAATGAGCTGTCTCTGGGAAGAAGGATAATGAGCAGTATCTGGGAAGAAGGACAATGAACTGCCTCTGAGAAGAAGGATAATGAGCCATCTCTGGGAAGAAGGATAATGAGCCATCTGTGGGAGGAAGGATAATGAGCAGTATTTGGGAAAGGACAATGAGCTGTCCCTGGGAAGAAGGATAATAAGCCATCTCTGGGAAGAAGGATAATGAGCAGTATCTGGGGAGAAGGACAATGAGCTGTCTCCTGTCCTGGCATTCATAGGCAAAACAAGTGCCACCTGCACTGCCACTGCATAACATGCTGTTTTCTGTATGGTCTGGCCTTTAAGGAACAAGTCTACCTCTGAGAAGGTTCCTAAGTAAGTACTAGGCAATCGGCCCTAGAGCACATATAAGCCTAGCCAAAAAGGTTCCCTGGCTTTTGCCACTCAAGAAAATTATTTTCCTGTGCCTCTGTCAAGCAGAGCCACAGAAGTGATCCCTGTGGAGAATTTCCTGTTTCCCAGGACTGAAATTGTTGGTCTTTCCTGGATACACATAAAGTGCTAGAAAATTGAAGATTCACTAAAAACTCCAGGTCTCTTCAGGAATGTAAGAACAGTATGATAGCCTTCCTCTAGGTATAAAGGGAAGGACTGTGGTCAAGATCAATCCTTACTTGATGATCTGCTAGGAGGACTGGTGTATTTCTTTCCCTGGCTTTCCACAGGATGGCATCCCAGTCACTATAGTCAATGCACTTGATTATGAAGTGCCATAGGAGATTAGTGGTCTTATATTTTGTATTGATCTGTGGGCTTTTTCAGTAATTCCTCCTACTCACTACTGGACAGCAGTACAACTTCTTTCTTAATGAAAACAATAGATCATTTCCCTCCACTTGTTCTAGGAGACCAATTATGTGCAAATTATTTTGGGGAGGCTGATTTTCCAGATCTTCCATTTTTAACTCTAGTCTTTGCCAGCTCAGTGGTAACTTATGGATATCCCCTGAATGGGTAGCCATGTTAGCACATTGTCCTGCCAGCTCCACTTGCTGTTGCGCATGTGATTGACTTATGTTCTGCAGCTGAGTATCATGGCTGGTATTGGCAGCCTCAGTGTATTAGACATCAGCTGTGGTGGTCTGCAGTAGTTGAGCAAGTATTTCTTGAGAGTCTATAGCAAATGCTCTAGTAATTGAAAATCCCAAACCTCGATATGTTTTTTGTGAGATTGTGGTACAGTGAAAATTGGAATATTTGCCCTTTCCTCACTGTAGTGCGATCTTGGAGTTGGTATACATATTTAGCAGGGGGGGGGCAGAGCCCCCCACAATAGCAAGTTCGAGGTCTGAGATTTTCGATTATTAGAGCATTCGCTAAGGTAAACTTTCGTTTATCTAATATAGACCCTTTCTAGAGTGGATCGAATTTCCTTCAATTCTTTCATTACCAATTTACCACCAGCTCTCATAATGCGAGATATTGCTGAAACATTGTTGTAATGAATAAGGGCTACCCACACTGAATCTCTGATCTATCTTTCCACAGTCAGGTACAATATAACCTTAGAAAATACTAGAGATTAAGACTGGGTCATTTGGCTGGGATATTGGCAGAGTTATTTTGAAGTTTTGAACCCAGAAGCAAAGAGTTCCACTGCAAACTCTCCTTTGACGTGTGCAGTCCTGTGAGTGATCCTCCATTTCTACTGCTACCTTGCAAAAGTATGACATGTCTCCCCTACTGGTAAGTTGTAGGCATTCATATCATGTGTTGAAGTATTTATTTACTTATTTGTCATGTAACACACCCTACATTCTGAACACCTTGCATGAGCAACTTCAGTGCCAGAAGGGTAGATCTTTTACACTAGATGCACACATTCAGAATGTGGCCATCTAAACCACCCAGGAAAATGAATTGTTAGCATATTGACATCTCTTTTTCTTAAAGCATCTAGCTGATTCCTTTTATGGTATTGTCCTGATAGCCACACAGATGCAGACTGTTGAAGACTGGTGACTGAGTGTTAGTCTCACATAGCTGTACATTCTCCGTTTAGATTTCTGGAAAGCTCATCCATTACTGGGCATGTGTTAATATCAGACTTAGAGATTACTTCAGTTTATGTGTGCATTGACACTTGGAAAGTGCCATTAGTGCCCCATGCTGCCTTTAAAATATTCCTAGGGATAGAATTCTCATGATGGCTCTAAGCTGGTTCCCACACAGCACTGGTCAGCATTCATCCCACTGTAGACATACATGCTGGGCTGGCATAACTGGTTCACCTATTCCTTTCTATATTTGATTATAATTCACCTATAACCAAAGTTACTACAATGAAGAGCATTTCCCATATTGATTTGCTTGACTTTTTCTTCCACTGTACTTATTTAACCTGAGGTGGAATTTATTGTGCTGTACCTATTTCATTTTTGCCCTCTCTTTCGATGTCCTGTGCTAAAGTGGGCTCTACTACATACATTTGCCAGCTATACCAGCGGTTGTAGCTTTTAATCAAATAAATGTTCTCTGGAGAACATGTAGTATTGTCAGATCCCTCATAGCTGGACATTATATTGAACACATTCAAAGGTCCAAAAAAAAAAAAAACCTGAAGCAACTGCCTGTATAAAAGAACACAGAGACCGGAACCCCGTACAAACCAGTAAAAGGCACTGTAAGTTCTACTTTTATCAACAGACTGTGAGCAGCTCCCTTAAACACATTCAAAGGTCCAAAAAAAAAATAAAAAATGGAAGCAACTGCCTGCAAACAAGAACACGGAGATCGGAACCCCATACAAACCAATAAAAACCACTGCAAGTTCTACTTTTATCAACAGACTGTGAGCAGTTCACTTAAACACATTCAAAGGTCCAGCAACAACAACAACAACAAAAAAGCCACTGCAAGTTCTACTTTTATCAACAGACTGTGAGCAGTGTAGATCTATTATAATCTTCTCTCTGTGATACTCCTACTAATTCTTCTGCTGTGCACACTACTGCCCCCCTTTCCTTCCATTTACTGTAACAAATATATACATTTTCCAAACCTTTGCATTTATTTTATATTCTTATATTTTATTTATCTTATATATCACATTTCTTTTATATTCTTATATTTTATTCTCCCATTTATTGTAACAAATTTATACAGTTTCCCAAAGCTTTACATTTATTTTATATTCTACTTCCCTGATGCTCTACTAAATCTGCTTTTGAATGCACACAGATAAACAGACACCTTTAGCACTGACCTGGGCTAGCTGGTTGATTGTCTTTCTCTTCTCACAGCTTTCTCCAAGTCCTGATCCATAGCTCCACCCAGATTTCTTGTTCTCTTAACATAATTCTAGTGTAAGTTTCCTAGCCCTGTCAAACCTGTTTTCTCATAGCTTTCTCCAAGCCCTGGCTCTTATCCCCCCTGATGTTCTTTGTGTTTCACTGTTGCAATCATCACATTTGGGTTATCTGCTTGCAGTAGCCCTCAGTCGGCCTGATTAACAAAACCTTGGGTTCTGCGTCAGTTGCTGTCCTTTCTTCTGTGACGTCAGGTCATCAGGGGTATAAAACATGCAGCCGACGCCATTACATCAGTCTTTCTTGCCGTGTGGTGCCCAAAGCAGAAGCAGTTCGCAAGTGCCGATCGGCCAACTCCTGAAATTTTCATTTTCGAGTTTCAGAACCGAAGTCTTCAACTAAAACCTAAGTACCCCATTGGGGAAACTTTTTCTTGCTCTAAACCGATGTCAGTAAAAGTAAATGATTGCATTAATTATGGAAAGCAAATACCTCATAAAGATTTTAATTCGTACTGTATTCCTTGCCTAGGCCCTGGCCACGACGTACCTCGCTGTCGATTTTATGCCTTATTTAAACCACGAACTATCCATCGTCGATATATTTTTGCTTCTAAATATTTTGGTGCTCGGTTCAATTATCCTGATATGTCTTTGGTAAGCCATCCGACTACCGACATTCCAAAAAAATGCAATGATAAAGACAGAAACAGGCCGCCTAGGTCCATAGCTGCTGACGACACTTCTCCTAAGCCAGTCGCCAGTTCCCCGGTACTCAGTGATGCGCTTTTGCAGCCCCTGATACCCGCTACTTCAGATTCGCAGGCCTCTACTGAGACCCATTCGGAGTCTGGTATGCAGCGAGATGCTTCAACTGTGGAACCTGTGGATGTCTCTACCTTGGATGGGTCCGGAGCCACTGTGCAGGCACCAGCTTCTGAGGGTGTATTCAGGCCTACTGTCTTGCGTATTAAACTGATGCCATCTTCTTTTTCAAGGCCTAAAACTCGAACCATGCCTAGAAAACTGATGCCCAGACCACATGGTCAGGCCTCTATACCTAAAAAACAAATGATAATAATGGCTGAAGACCTTATTACTTTAATCACGGGAAGCCAGCCTTCCCCTTCTAAGAGACCTAGAACTGAGTTTGCTTATAATACTTCTGACCAGGATTCTGAATTTTCTGTTTCCTCTGATGACCAGGATTTACCCTTATCTACCTATGAGGATTCTGATGCTGAGGACTCTATTCCCTCTGCTTCCCCCCCAGAGGATTTCTCCTTTAGTGAAACCTTGCAGACTCTCAGGGAGCATTTTCATTGGGAAAGTCAGGATTTCTCTGATTCTAAAAAGAGGCTTAGGGATTTCTTACTCCTACCCCAGCACAGGCCTTTAGCCATACCTCCTGCACTAGACATTGTTGATGATGTCTTTTCGGAATCTAGCTTGGCCCCTGACTCTTTACCTCCTGCTCCCAGAAAACCTGATAGATATTATAGGGTTCCTGACTCTCACAAGTTCCTTTTTAAAAATCCTAATGTGGATCCTGAGACCATTTCACAGGAACCCAAGTGCATTAAAGCTACTACTGCCAAAATTCCTACCCCCTCTGATAGAGATTCCAGGGTGCAGGATAGATGGGGTAAGAAGGTATACACTTCTGCAACTTTGGTCATTAGGGCCTTAAACTGACAGTTTCATATGTTTAAGTATCAGCAGCATATTATTGGATTGTTTAAACAGAAAATGATGTTGATTCCTGATTGTGCTGAAAATAAGGATTTACAGGATTTACTGCATTCAGCTGAACAAGTTGGAAAACATACTTTGCAATGTGGTTTTGATTCACTAGAGGCATCTTGCAGGACTGCGGTAACTGGGTCTGTACTTAGAAGGCATGCTTGGCTTAAGGAGCAATCCTTGCCAGATAATGTTAAAGCAAAATTACTGGATGCTCCCTTAAACCAGGACCATCTGTTTGGCAACAAGGCAGAAGAAGTTCTTAAAAAGATGGAGAAAAAAGCTAAATCTATGCAAACTGTTAAATATTTTTTACAAGTACAACCTCCAAGGTTTAGTAGGCATTGGCTTGCACAGGACTAAGCAGTGGGGGCCACCACTTCCAAATCTGGGAGTAATAAAACTCCCCCTATGGTAAACTGTCAATGACTTATTTTTAAACTTCCAAGCACTTTTCAACTGACTGCCCCTTTGGGAGGAAAGATTGCTCTTCATGCAATGAACTGGGAACTCATTACCCAGGAAAAATGGGTTTTAAATATAGTGTCCCAGGGATACAGATTTCACTTCCACACATTACCAACAGCAAGCGGGTGGCCAGATCTACCCGCAAATCAGTGGGTAGAGGCACAAAATCAAGTACTTTCTCTCTTAAGCACGGGGGCTATTCCATTGGTACCAGAAGAGGAAAAGGGACAAGATTTCTACTCGAGACTTTTCCTGGTACCCAGAAAGGACAAATAATGGCGTACTATCCTGGACCTGTCTACTCTAAACACCTTTTTTGTGATTCCAAAATTCAAGATGCTGACTCTTCACCAGCTGCTCCCTATGCTAGGCAAAGATGCCTGGTTGGCAACACTAGATTTAAAGGAAGAATACCTGCACATCTCAATCAGGAAATCTTGCAGAAGATGCCTACACTTCAAAGCAGGCTACACGCACTATCAGTTCTGTGCACTGCCCTTTGGCTTATCTACTGCGTCCAGGGTATTTACAAAATGCCTAGCTCCAGTCATTGCATTTTGCAGGCAAATAAATATTCAAATGTACCCATACCTGGATGATTGTCTAATTCAGGCAGAAAGCCAGGACATACTTTTGAATCATCTGGCCTTTGTACAAAGGGTGCTAACCTGTCTGGGGTGCACCATAAATGAAAAGAAATCACATCTGGTACCCTGTCAACAAATTATATTCCTGGGAGCAAGCTTGAATACAACTTCCCAGATGGCTTTCCTCACGCCAGAGAAACAAATTCATTTGACAACCTACTTCAAACAAGTGGCCACAAAAACCCTGCTATCTGCAAGGCAAATACTACAAGCATTAGGGCTCATGGCCTCCTGCATTCTTCTAATTCCATATGCAAGACTGCATATGAGGAAACTACAATGGTATCTAAAAAGCCTATGGTGTCAACATTCTCAGGATCTAGAAGCAATGATTCCTATCATACCTTGCTGATGCCTATAGTTCCTTTCATGACCAGAGGCCTGCCACCAAAACAAGGGAGTACCATTTACACTATCCCCTGCCGCCCAAACCCTACCAACAGACACATCAGACTATGCATGGGGGGCTCACCTGGCTGGGAAGTGCATTCAGGCCAAAGGGAACTCAAGTCAAATGCTCCTGCATATCAATCAAAAAGAAATGTTAGCTGTACAGAATGCTCTGACTGCCTTCAAGGATCACATTCTTCCAGGGCAATTAATGGTAAAGATGGACAACACCACTGTTATGTGGTACATAAACAAGCAGGGGGTTACACATTCTTACCCCCTCTGCAGACTAGCCATGGCATTGTGGAACATAGCCCTGAGCTACCAAGTGCATCTACAAGCTCAATTCCTGCCAGGAAACTAACACACTGCGCCAGACTAAAACTAAGCAGAAACCTGACCCACCCACACAGTGTGAACTGGAAATCAAGGATTTCAAACAAATGACAAGCAAAAGAAGAGAGAATAGAGATGTTTGCCTCCCCAGAACTATCAATTGGACAAATTTTTTGCACAAGGACTCAAACAAGCCTGGAGGAAAGTGGATGCTCTGCTCTTTAGCTGAAACCTATCAGTTTATGCCTTTCCTCTTTCCTCTCCTCTGCCTCTCCTCTCCAACTACTAACTAAACAAAAAACAGACAAAACAAAGGACAATTTTGATTGGTATGCCAACTGGCCACGCCAGCACTCTCTCCCCCTCTGTGTTAATGTGCCACACATGGCCAGCACCTGCCTCAGACTCCCCCTTCCAGATCTCAGAAGAGAAAGATTTTGCACCCTCAAACTTCACAAACTGAACATAGCAGCCTGGCTAATTACCTAATCTCTCTCCAGATGGATATCATCTTAGATGCAAGGAGGCCTAGTACTAGAAAATCTTATGCTGAAAAAAAAAAAAAAGACTGTGCCTGGAACCAATCTCAAGGGATGAGTACAGCAGTGCCCAATTTACTCTGATTTTTTTATACTAAACGAGATGCTTCACAAGGGCCTGTCTTTCTCTCCCCTCTCAAATCCATGCCTCAGCTTCAGCTATTTCAGCTCATTATAATACAGAACTCCCCCTCTTCTCGAGAGGGGCCAAAAAGGGGCCAAAATTTATGACCCACCAGAGATCTCCAACTCCAGCCTAGGACCTTAACTTTATATTGGAGACTCTTCCTCTCTTCCAGTCAGTATTGCAGACTTGAAATTGCAATCACTTCAGCAAGAAGGATATCTGAATTACAGGCCCTTATGGCAGGAGCTTTCATCTTCATCTTTCACACAGGGTGGGTGTCCCCCCCTCTCCTTCTTGCCTTCCAAGGTGGTGTGGTATCCAGTGTGGCAGTCCATCATTCCAACCACTTCTTTCTAATCCACAGAACAAAGGAGAATGAATATGAATACTGCACACTTGGATGTGAACTACATTCTTAGATTCTACTTGGACAGACCAAAACCTCAAAAGGAAATCTGTAACTGGTGGTGCTTACTGCAGGGGCAGAGAGAAGGATTTCAAATTTCAAAGCAAAACCATTTCCAAAATGGATAGGCATTTTTAATTTCTACAAGCACCATGGCTGATCAGATCCCACTCAACCAGGCTGCATCTACCTCTCTAGCCTTCCTTTCAGAGGCATCCCTACCAGGGACATCCAAGAAGCTGCTACCTGAGTTCTGTACATACTACACCAAGCATTACCATCTTTCCAGTTCTTCTAATCCAGAGCTGGCTTTGCCATTGCAGTCTTGCCAGGCCTAGCTGGTCTGGTCTGCTATCTAAATTCCTCCTCCATCCTTAGCTTTGGGGAATCATCCCAAAATGTGATGTGACAACAACAGGAAACATGAATAACATACGTACACTTACCATAAATGTAGATTTTGAGTTTGTTATTGTTGCAGTCTGTTGTTACCCTCCCCTCCCCTCTTACCTCTTTTGACTTTACCTCTACTCTCCTTTACTATGCTTTAACTATTTTCAAAAAGCTTGCTTTATTGCTGGCTTATGCTCCTATATTATTTTGTTTATTTATAGCTTCCCATGCTTCCATTAGGGGGGCACCTGGCATCTGCATGTTGATGGCCCTGGCATGTTTACCTCTTGGAACGATGGAAGGGAACAAAGAAGAACATGCAGCAAGGACCCAAGACTTGTTTATCAGAGGGACTGGACTTGCAGACTGCTATAATAACCCAAATGTGATGACTGCAACAGTAAATACATCTACATTTAGTAAGTAACTGTACTTTACTTTAATCCTTTAAAATAATCTAATCTTATTGTAAGCTTCCCAGCCCTGTCAATCCTGCCTATTCCCTCTTTTTTCCTCTTGAGAGTTTACTTATTCCTACCCTGAGCTGCGGTGCCATTTTTAAATACTAAAACCTCTGCATGACTGCACTCTGTTTCTGTCTGTCCCATGGGCATCCCTCAGTAGTGTGCACAACTGTAAGAACCATTTGTACTTATGATTGTACTTACATATCGAATCAAAAAAACTGATATAGAAATGCACCATCTTTTGACTTCGCTTTTCTGCCCTCGCTTCATAGGAATCCCCAGTAGTGTACTCGCTTATACCATATTCCATTCTTTTTTAATTAGTACTCTACTGAGTCATAATTTACTGCATGTTCCTTTCTAAAACCCTGGCATATCTACATTATTTTCCTACTTCTCAGTGAACTGTATCTCCCCATTGGTGCATAAATAATAAAAACAAACAGAAAGGTAACATTCAAAAAACAATAGGCTGCCCTATTTTTGTAGTTGCTAACCTTCTCACTGACTGTTTTCTGTTTGGCGACTGCTGCTCCTCCCAGAAGGTGTAAATACTAGAGAAAACAATACAAGCACAACTCATGGCACAGCTAACACTAAACAATCTCATCTCCCCTACCCAACATGGCTTCCACCCTGGCCACAGCACCATGACTGCCCTTCTTTCCTTTCTTATAGGTTCATAGGTTCATAGGTTTATACTAGGCTATCTGCCCTAAGGCATTTATAAGCCTAGCCCAAATGTGGTGCTTTACGCCACCACCTATGAAAAAAAAAAATACTTTATTGGTTTGTTTGGTGTTGTTGTGCAGTGACCCAGATGAGATTCGATCTCCTCACCCTCACGATCTCCATCCACAGGTCTGAATTTCTCTCTGAACAGATCCTCGAGGTGCTCTGCCTCCCATGGACTGATTTTTTTATTTTTATACTAAATCTGGTCCTGAGTCTACCCTCTATATCTATCAACCCTATTTATATTAAGGTTTAGCTTCAAGGTTTAAGGTTTTTGTGGTGGTAGTGGTTTTGGTGGATTTGGATTTTCCACGGTGGATTGTGTCCATTATGCCGGTTGACATAGGCTTGTATGTCAGGCTGATTAGAGCTCTGAGCGGAAGCGAGCACTGAGACTCTTTAATCTGGTCCTTTATGATTTGGTGGGGAGTCCCTTTATCTTTTGGAACTGAACTTTTGGGGTCTCTCCAATTGTTCAGGGGGTCTCTCAATTCGGATTTGAAACCATAAACCTCGAAAGCGACTCAGGCAAGTTCGTATCCACACTATTCCTAGATCTGTCAAAGGGCTTTGACACCATCTCACACACCCTACTTATATCCCAACTCTCCACCCTACACCTCTCTCCCACCACCACCACTTGGTTTTCCAGCTACTTGTCCAACTGCCAACAAGCTGTCCAACTGAAAACTTCAACTTCCTTCCCACACCCACAGGTGTCCCACAAGGTTCTTTTCTTGGCCCTCTTCTCTTCAACCCATTCATTAACAACTTTCACCAATCCATCCCAGACTCGTCTATCATCCAATATGCAGATGACTCAGCAATCATCTGCTCAGCCTTCTCTCCCTCTGAGCTCCAAGAAAAAACCCAACTAGCCTTATCCAAAACAGAAACCTGGATGCAGTCTAACCATCTGGCACTAAATGCAAATAAATCCAAACTAATGTTTTTTTTCCCCTACCAAAAACTCCATTGACAAATCCACATTCACCATACAGAGCCAAAACAACACCCTCCTTGAAATCGTTCCCAACACCAAGCTTCTTGGCATCATTATTGATGAAGAACTAAAATTTGACACCCACATCCGCTCTGCAATCAAGCAAACCCACCAAAAGAAAGGTCTCCTCTACAGGCACAACCGCTTCCTAAGCCCCTCTTCCCGTCAAACTCTTGCATCCAACTTCCTACTCCCCTCCCTTATGTATGGTTCTCTTCTTTTCACCAATCTCCATCTTGGCCTTTGGTCCAAACTTGAATCCTGCTACCACAAGGTCTCCAAATTTGCAACCAATTCAAAAAACTCATCCCACCACTGCCACTCCCTCCTCACCCTCAACTGGTTTGAACTACCCAACTACCTCAGTTACCTACAACTCACCATTGCCCAAAAGCTCATCTTTAAACCTGCCAACTGGCCAGCTCTCACTACTTTCTTAAAATCCTACATTCCCAACTGCTCACTCAGATCCAAAAACCAAAATCTCTTTCAGGTCCACAAACCTACATGACCTCCTGGCCATCTACTGCTGTCCCACTCCTTAGCTAAACAGTGGAACTCTCTCCCCACAAACCTACGCAACCTACTTAACCATACAAATTTCAAATCTCAGCTACTCTCTCATCTTTCTTCCAAATGGGATTGCCCTTGCCACACTCCAACTTAAACCCCCCTCTCATTCTACCTTGCCATGACTCTTCCAGCTACCTCTACTATTACTTCATCCCACCCAAAACAATCCTTCCCCTACCAAAAACTAATTTGCTCTCTAATATCTATTGTACTATACCCTCCAATCTCAATTATACTATTACCCTGTCCTTGCATAATATTTTCCTAAACCACTAATGACTAGTAGGTATATATTTTGAAATATTAAATCTACAGTTGAGTTTATAACAAAAATATAAACTTTATGTAAATGTTGAAATTTCTGTATTGAATTATGTCTTTTCATTTTTGTAACATTGTGACAAGCCAATTGCAAATATCATGGAGCTTATCTGTAAATGTTTAATTAGCTGTATGAACTATATCCTTTTGTAACATGTGAAATGTAACTTGCAATTATTATGGAGCTTTTCTCCCCGGGCCTTCACTGAAAATGGGCTCTTCTTGGCCCAGTGGACTTCCCCGATCATCAAACTTAAATAAATAATAAAATAATTGATTCAATTCTGTTTCATTACAACCTCATTTTATCATATCAGCTTGATGTTTGCAAGGCTGTCCCACAATCAGGGTAGTTCATTTATGTTATGACTTGCAGTGAGCAAAGCCCTTCCTTAACACACAGGGGGTTGCAGAGGAATGAAGGTCCCTGCAGTCGGTTATTTTTAGACTTTGTTTTGCTTGTTCTCAAGTAACATTAGATAATGGAGCAGTGATGTGAATGTATATGCAGCAGGTATTTTTTCAGTTTGTTTTGCCTGTTACTATGTATGAGTAGATGAATGCAATGGAACATGAATGTGTAATATGTATGTGGTGCAAGTTCTATGTACTTCTGGAGGTGTGTGTGCTTTTTAGTTTTCATATACAGATAGGTTACATTGCACTGAAATGTGATTGCTTCTTGTTTGATTGTCTGCAATGAATCCATTCTCTGTACAGTAGAGAGTCGATTATCTGAAATGTCAATTATCTGAGCACAGTCTTCCAAAGTTTTTGGATAGGACAAATCATACAGTCTAAATATGTAAACATTATATGTATTCGCTTGTGTGTGTTTTTTTTTTTTATCTTGTAGCCCACTCGTGTGTGAAAAATATTCCTTATTGTCCATTGGAATCGCTGAATGGTTGAAAAGTGTATTTTCTGCATGCATAATAAGCAAGATTATAGATTTTTTTTATCCAGTTCAGTTATATATTTGATTATCTGAACTACCCTAGGTCCCAATTAGTTTGGGTAATTGACTCTCTACTGTACTTCATAATTGATAGGATTACAGCTATTGAGTTATACAGTGTAGTGTAACTGACATCTTTATAGTATGACTTTTTTTGTATAACGTACTTCTGTGTTACATGTATTTTTATAGCATGTCTGTATGTGTGTTATGTATACCATCTTGAATATATAGTATAACATTGTCCTAAATTGCTATTTGAGTTTTTTTTTATTTAATCAGGAAGAGTACTATTCAACTAATTCTGACAAAAGGGAGTATAATTCTAATCTGTGCAGGTGGTTTTTTTTCTCCTTATTCCCCTCAAACATGTCAACATAGTTCAAACAGCAAAACCTAAGAACTAAATGAAATCTAAGATGCCACTTGCAGCCTGACAATGTGAATTTCTCTCCTAGTTCATAAATTCCTTGCATTTTGTCCCACTATTTCATCCAGTTTGGGAATGTTGTTTACGTTGTGTATTTCAGTAACATATGTCTTCAGTCTCAACACTGCCTACGAAGAGCTTGATTATCATTTAAATATTTACATTTTTTAAGTTAGTTCTTCTAACAGGCTACACTTGGAAATAAATTACCTGATATATACTGCAAATATTTAGAGAAAAGGAAATCATTCTTGCCACAGATGATAATAACATAAGCTGTCACTGCAGAAATTCAGTACTGCACAACATAAAACATGGATCTGGAGTCAGTGACTTGAACTATTTTTCTGTTACATTTACATGTTAATTAACAACTTCTGAAAATGTAAAAATATCAGTGCAAATCATCTTTCAATTGTGTATTAATAAGAAAATACAATATCATTTAGAAGCCATATGAAAATAGCAAATAAAAAATAAGCAAATATTTCACAATATGCTAAAATGCTGAAATTGATTTTCACAGTTTGTTAAAGGGTTTTAAGGTTTTACACAGTGCAGACTCTAGCTTGGGTGGGTCCCTCTGGCACTGTTGACTGAATGGTTTGGCTGTGTGACCTTTTTACCCTTTGGTTTGGACGTTATTTGGGATATATACCACAACATAATATACCTTATACGTAGTAGAACAAGCATATGCAAAACCACTAACTACAAAAATTTCTCTCCTGGGGTCCTCAGTACTTTACTCTGTAACTGTGACTGGACCCCCCTAAAAACCCTCCCACTTGACAGGCTGTAGCATATTTCAACAAAACATTTCTACAACACCTAGACACTGTTGCTGCATTGTGCAAAATCAAGGTTAGAACCTCTACAAACCCTGGCTCAGTAAATAAACCAAACAAATCCTCAAGTCCAGAGACACTGCCTGGCTTTACTATCAAAAAACTAAAGAAACACAAAGCCTAACTAAGTACCAAGAACTGCGCAACCGCACAAAAAATGCATTATGCTGGACAAAAATGCTACTCCATGACATTACAAACTAAATACCTACACAACCCACAAAAATTTGGGAAAAATGTAAACCAGCTACTAAAACCTACCCAAAAGGTTACAACAAACCAACCACCCCTGACACTAAAGTTCCCATCGAAACACAATTCAACTCTCAGTTTGTGAACTCAATTCTATCCTTAGTATCACAGGACAGTTCCTACCTCACTATCCCCCCAAACACAAATAACACTAATACAAGCTTTACCCTCAAAATAGTTTCCACCACTTCAATGAAAAGCATGGCCTCCAAACTAAAAACCTCATCAACAGCAGCCGACCTACTCCCCAGCTATTTCTGGAAACTCACAGCAGATGCTATTGCTATCCCAAACTCCACTCTCATAAACAGATCAATTGTTGAAAACTATGTGCCCAAACTCTGGAAAATATCCTATGTTACACCCATACATAAAGGTGGGACCTCCACTGAACTTAGCAACTACAGACCCATTGCTTTATTGTCCCCCCTGGCCAAAATCCTATAAAATACATCCATACCCAGGTGCTAAAATATCTCCTAGACAGCAACATCCTGTCACCTACTCAGCATGATTTCCTACCTGCCTATAGTACCACTACAGCCCTCCTCTACTTCACAGACACAGTAAACCATCTCAAAAACGAAGGCCTGCAGGTGTCACCTCTTTTTTTGGATATGTCAAAAGCATTTGACATAGTCTCACACCAAATCCTGCTAAACAAACTAAACCAATATCACCTATCAAATTCCACTCTTACCTGGTTCCAAAGCTACTTAACTGACAGGTACCAAGCTGTGAAATGGGAAAATTCTCTCTCCCCAGCTGCCCATAACAAAAGGAGTCCCACAGGGTTCTATCTTAGGACCACTACTATTCACAATCTTCACAAATGACCTCCATACCTCCACACAGCATGCATCTATCATTCAATATGCAGATGATACTACCTTAATTTG
Organism: Protopterus annectens; assembly: GCF_019279795.1. NCBI lineage: Eukaryota > Metazoa > Chordata > Ceratodontiformes > Protopteridae > Protopterus > Protopterus annectens. The sequence continues at coordinate 374,059,862 of NC_056726.1, read as the reverse complement.
TGCTGCACAAAACCTTCCCACTCTCCTACAAACAACTCAAGTAGCATTCTCTGAAGTTAAAAACTGCATTACCAAAGCCCAACTTACCCTCAATCCAAAGAAAACTCAGCTTATGATTATAACCAGTTCTAACAAAAACACTGATAACAGTCAGTTCACTATCTACTCCACAAATGCTACTCCAATCGCTCCAGTGGCACAGGCTAAGCTATTGGGAATAACCATAGACTCCCACCTAAAATTTGATAGTCATCTCAACTTAACTATTAAAAATGTACATGTCAAACTGGGATCACTCTACCGTATCAAACCATTTCTTACCAACAACACAAGATCAGCCATTGCTCACTCCCAACTTCTACCACCCTACTCTATGCATCTCCCATTCTGACTAATCTCAACAAAACTGAACTAAGCAAAATGGAAGCCTGCTATAACAGAATTGCCTTCTTTGCTGCAAATTGCTCATATAGAACTCATCACTGTACTACTTTGAGACAGCTCCACTGGCCTGAACTGCCCAACCTCCTAACCTACAATCAGCTCTGCCTCTGTCATTCTATCTAATACCACCCCAATAAGTGTCCTGCTCTCAAAAACCTAGTACAACATCACTCAGCCAAACGGCATCTTAGATCATCAAGCAAACTGCTACTAGAAGTCACCAACAGCTACAATAGCTTTGGAGATGCACTATATAGTAGTTCAGTGGCTAAAAAATGGAACTCTGTCCCCACTAACATTCAAAACACATTGTACAAAGCCTCCTTTAAAAACCTCATTAGGCAACATCTCAAGCAAAGTTGGCAGTGCCACGATTGCTCCCCAGGCTAGTGAAAGCGGATAAGGTACACATACTAAACCTAGAGTACTTGATAATAGTTTTCACTCTTACTCACAAACACTGGCTAATGTACAATGTATGTACTGTACCTGTGTATTATGCATGTATTTTACCTATGTTCCAAATTTTAGCTGTACACCACAAATCTATTAATTACCTTTATTTTTAAATTAATATTTTCTTGTTTGTTCTCTCCACTGTAACTGTTGATGTGCTGCATACCACTGTAAAAACATGTCTATAGTAATTTGTGTGTATACTGCTCATGTCTAAATATCTAAATGTACCTGAAATTTTTCTATGTGGAGCTTTTCTCCCCAGGCCTCTGCTGAAAAAGGGCCTTTTCGGCTCAGTCAGACAGCCCCGGTTAACAAATGTAAAATAAAATAAATAAATAAAATAAATATTTTGGGGGCATGCTACTGTTTATGGACATCAGGCTTGATTTTAAGATATATGTTTGTAAAGCGTAACCAAATAATCCACTTATACTGTACTGATGAGGTAAAAAAGATGAAATGTGCTTGCCTACAGCCAGTGGGGGTCAGCTTTACTACCATAAATATACCCATAAAAACATAAAAAGCAAAAAAAAAAGTCAAGGCCATTCAGAAGCCATATAGCTAAAACACTGGCCTGTCTGAATGCATTTCATATTTTACACAGTGAAAACTCTAGCTTGGCTGGGTCTTTCTTGCAGAACTGACTGAATGGTTTATTTATTTATTTATTTAACATTTGTTAGCCAGGATAGTCCGACTGGACAGCTAGTGTCCATTTTCAGCAGAATCCTGGGGAGAAAAGCTCCATACAGTTACAAAATAAAGAGTAATGAATGATAAACAGTTGTAGGTTACAAAGTGTAAATGATAATAACAGTTAAGAAACGCTATGCAAAGTTTAAACAGTTAATAGTGCAAAGTAAGACACAAATATGTGAGCATAGCAGTTTCCTGGAATGAGCATCAGTACAATGTATGTGCAAGCCATTTACCTAGTAAAAAACAGTATGTACAATATGTACAGTGAGCATTGGCAGAGCGCAGTATTACTATACACCAGAAGCATAAGGGAATGAAACCTACAGCACGGTGAGGCTTCAGGGAGGTCCATTGCACTTACATACATGGTTGGTGTAGAGGTATGATTTAAGGAGGGTTTTGAAAGTGAAAGTACAGTTTTGTAATCTGAGGTCAGGAGGTAGGGTGTTCCATGTTTTAGCAACTTCAAGAGGGAAGAAAGATTCCCCAGAGCTGTTTTTACATGGAATATTTTCAATGAGGGCTTTATTACTGGATTGTAATTGTCTATTAGAATTGTAGAAGTTTAGAAGGCCAATCAGGGCAGAGGTTTTCTCAGGATAATATATTATTTGGTGTGCTAGGATGAATTAGTGATACCGTAATAAACTGGGAAAGTCAAGCCAGTGTATTGATTGCAAGGATTGGCAGTGGAGGGAGCAGGATTTGGCATTGGTAGCGAACCTAGCGATTTTGTTGTAGCAAGTGGAAAGTTTGTTCAGGTCAGTTTTATATTGATTTGTTAGTATTGGGGATGCATAAAGTAATGTAGATAAGAGATGGATTCTGGCTATAGCAATTCTAGATTCAGAAGTTAGGTACATTTTGCAGTGATAGAGGGAACCAGCTTTTTGTGGACTATGGAGATAGTTCATAGGTTGATAGGTTCATAGGTGTGTACTAGGCTAATGTTCCTGGAGCCTTTACAAGCTGAGCCCATAGAAGTGCCCTGGCATCGTGCAGACCCCCGTTAGTTCCCAGTGCCTCTATCAACTAGAACCAATGGAGTGATCCAGGGGTGAACTTTCTATTTCCCATCCACTCATCAACATTTCTCTTGAAGAGGGTCAGTGAGGTGCTCTGCTTGACATGTATGGGAAGTCTGTCCCAGAGCATGGGCAGTTTCTAGGTTATGAACCTGTCCCTCCAGCATGTTCTGTTGATTGTGTTAATGAGGTTGAGGTCTCTGGACCATGTGCTGCAGAGGGATTGGGATTTCTTTAGATGTAGTATTTCTAACAGAGCTGGGTCAGACATGGCTTTGTAAGTCAAACAGAGATCGCCTCCTAGTAGATGATATAAGACAGAGAATAGCTGGAGTTTTTGAGTCTGTCCATGTAGGACATGTTTAAGGCCTAGGATCCTCTTTGTGAGGTACTTTTGGGCCTTTCCAGCTGTTGCATGTATCTAGTGAGGTACATGCCAAATGGCACATTATACACAATGATTGGCCTAATGAGGGAAGAGTAGAGAGAGATGATGATCTCTTTCTCCTGGATGCAAAACTCTTGGTAATGAGATGTGCCACATAGAAGGACTTTCTGACCACAGTGGCAATGTGGTGGTCGAAGGAGAGGTTGCTGTCAACCTGTGTCACCAAAACTCTTATAACGCCTTCAGTGTCCAGTGGGCTCCCATCAGTGTGGTAATTAGTGGGAACTGAGTTTTTCCCAAAGGGGATGACGACACATTTTATGGCATTAAGCTTAAGGCCATGGTTTCAACACCAACCATTGGTCTCAGTTAGGCCTTTCTGTAGAATGTCTACATCACTTGGGGAGTTAATAATGGCTCCCAGTTTGCAGTCGCCTGCGAACTTGGTCAGCCAGAGTCCCTCCATGTTGGTCTGGACTTCTGAGAAGTAGATGCCAAACAGGAGAGGACTTAGGACCAATCCCTGTGGGACTCCAATTGTGACTGGTCTGCAGTCTGACTTGGAGTCCGCTACTTTCACACTGTGGGTTCTATCTGTGAGCCAGTTTGCAACCCACCTAGTAATATAGGAGTTGATGCCTAGTTTGGTGAGTTTATCAATAATTCCTGAGTGGGGAATGGTATCAAAGGCCTTGGCCAGATCGAGGTAGGCTGTATGAACTGCTTTGCCCTCATCCACAGCTTTGGTGACTGACTCAAAGAAGTCAACCAGGTTGAGCAGGCAAGATCTACCTTTCACAAAACCAAATTTTGTGGGATCTAGAGTTTGGAGATTCCCTATATCCTTGTTAATTAGGTCCATGATGATGCACTCCATAGCCTTACATATCAGACTCATCAGGCTAATGGGGTAGTTATGGATATATGTTTGTTATGTTCTTAGTTGCTGGTCAATTGTAAGTCCTAGTAATTTCACCTCTGAGACTGGGGTGATGTGGGTCTTGTTGATAGAGAATATGGAGAAGGTGAGGTCGTTAGTCTTTGTTGGGTGGAACAGCATAAGTTGTGGGGTTTGTCTGTGTGACCTTTTTGCTCTTTTGTATGGATGCAATTTGGGATATTTTACAGGCACCCTGATGTTTCTGGACATTAGGCTTGAATTTAAGCTCTGTGTTTCTAAAGTATAGCCAATGTATCCATAAAAATTTAAAAAGTGAAAAGTCATGGGCATATGTATGTCACGTAGCTAAAGCAGTGATATGTCTTTAAGGGATCATGCATATATGTCCATGGACTTCCACTATAAGAGGTTTAAGGTTTTATACAGTGAAGCATCTAGCTTGGTTGTATCTCTCTTATATGTTGATTGAATGGTTTAACTTAGACTTAAAATTACATTATAGCATAGTATTAGCATGTTATAAAATGCATGGAACCAGAGCTGCAGATTAAGTTTATTACTTACATTTTTGTTAGATTGAAAGACACTAGAACTGGCACAGGAGTGCATATCTGTCATCACATTTTTAATCATACCTCTCAACCTTTTCACGCAAGAAATCTGGACAAAGCCTGACAAAATGGGGGGACAAAGGCCCAAAAGTAGGGACATATTTTAAATATTTCTCTTACAAACTTAAAAAGTTGCTAGAGTAACAGGGTTTGTATTAACATACATTTTCTGAAGGATTTGAAGTCTGAAACTCAAATGTATATCTTTATTTGGTGACTTCAATCCCCAGATCATCTCAGTGATTTGCCAGAAAACCACAAATTTTATGAGGAACAGATAAAAATATGAGGCAAAAATCTGGACAGTTGAGAGGTATGTTTTAATGCATGCAGTCTACATTTCTCTCACTGTACTGTTTAACCACTGTGGGGGGAGGTAAACATACTATTTACTTTCCTGTTTATTTAGCTGGAGTTGGCATTATTGTCCACAAAAGAAGAAGAAACCAATCAACATGGCTAAAAGCAGATAAGACTTTAATAGGTAAGCACTTTCACACCCTTCAGTGCTTCATCAGACCATACAATCAAGACAGCACATCATATATATAACAAAACCAATAATTCAATAAAACATACCATGTGACTTTACTGCTGGTTTTAAAACCACAACCTCATTCAAACCAAAATTCTTATCAGCTTGGAGAGTAATTATCCACTTCATCTCAGCAATTTCAGTTCTATTTACAATATCACGCCTTCTCAAATCCTTAGCAATTAGCTGTATTACCATGAAATGAAATAAATGTGTACCATAAGAAACAATAAGGCATTAGAAATATCACACTTCAGTATATCACAAAGATGTTCCGGAATATGTTCCTTTAAGGAACGATTCATTTTCCCCACATAAAGGCAGGAGCAACTACACACAATGCTAAATACATTAAGTCTGTGCTCTACAATCAGCATACAATTTGGTGCATATGGTCTGATGAAGTGCCAAAGGCTGTGAAAGCACTTACCTATTAAAGTTTTATTTGCTTTTACCCATGTTGGTTGGTTTCTTCTTCTTTTGCTGGGCTTGGTTTGTGTTAGACCAACCTTTATCCATGTTTGTGCTGTTTTTCCTATACTATTGTTGGATTATTGTCTCAGAATTAGTATGCTTGACCCAAAGGTATTATCACACTAAAACATTCAGCATGCTTTCATTATCAGGATGGCTGTGCGTGATAAAATAACTAGTTTAGTAATTTTCTGAATCAGGCTTAATGTCTTATAACTCATTTCAGTAGTACTTGCATTTCATTTTTTAATTAACATGTATTCTATTCATAAATTTAGCCTCTTAGGGGATCTCCTTATTTATTCTGGTTAGTGCCTCTTTGAACAACCAGGATAAGGAAAACTGATATGGACACGCCCTTCTAGATTTTCTTCTGCTAGGGTGCCATTTGCTCAGCATCTACTTTTCTTGATGGCTTGGAGAGAATTCAGTTATTCGTCCTTCACTGGTCAAAACCCCAGTCTAGCATCCCTTTGTTACTAGCTTTTAGAGAATAGTCATACGAGTTATATACAATAAAAATGCATAAATCCCATTATTAACACCTGACTTTGGACATGCAATAGGTTAGAAAACCTTTTCAAAACTTGGACCAGCAACATGGACCAATGTTTCTGCCATTATAAGGAGTCAGAAAACAATAAAGGGAATTAGAAAAAATGTTATGCTGAATATTTTCCAAACAAATCCCTAGAAATAATTTAGTGAAAATTAGTAAAAAGGTGCAAAAAATAGCTTTTCTAGGTGAAGCTCTGGACATAACTGACTAATCACATTAATCAAGGGAATACAATAAAACTCTTCCAGTAGTCATTTTGTAAAAAATGAAGTTTTTTTAAATATTGTATGATATTAGCATGCATTTTTTTTTAAATTATTTATCTGTTTATTTATTTATTTGACATTTGTTTACCGGAATAGTCTGACTGGGTTACATAACCCATTTTCAGCAGAGGCTCAGGAAGAAAAGCTGCACATATAAAACTAAGTTACACATATAATACACAGCTCCACATTTCTGACTTTGTTACACATTACAATATACCATTACAGTATATTACATATACAGGAATACAATAATGTTTACATTATGAGCAGTCACTTAAGGTTGCTTGTGTAGTGTGTAGTAATAGTATACATATATGCACAAACTGAAATCAACTTATTGGGTAGATAGTATTTCCTTAGGGTCTATATTATAAATTCGAAGCTTCAAAATTTTGAACCTCATATGTTCAACAACATATGAGTGAAACCTGAAACCTCAAATATATAATAAAAAAGTTAAAAAAAAAATTACCTTATTGCTCTGAGCAAGCCCCCCTGCACCCCACACCCTCCTACTTAAATATACCAACTCCGAGACCACACAAGTGCAAAAAAGGGAAATTTTTCCATTCTGTGCATATGGAGCCATTGCCTTTCACCTTTGAACTTTTCAAAGTTTGATTATATGGTGTCGCCCATATGATATTCGAACTTTGAAATTTTTGGGGAATTTAATAGGGACCCTTTCCTTAGACTATTTACAGTTTACATTTATATACAACTGAAATAAGCTTCTTTTGTAGATAGTATTTCCTTAGGGTTTATTTCCGTGTCATGATACAGGTTGGAGTGGGAGAGTCAGAGTATTAGTCCCCTGGTAATTGAGTAAGATGCTAGAGATAGAATGGCGCTTGGCTTCCTAAAGTTTGATGTGATAGTAGATTAGTTTAGGAGGGGAAGGCTAATGAAGTAAGAAGAGGTTTAAGGAAGGTAAAACGTAGATTAGCCTGGAGTAAGGTACGTACATAGCCATGATTTAAGTGTTCTTTTAGGGAGGCTTTGAAGTGAGGTGGGCTAGGAGTTAGTCTAATATTGGGTGGGAGGGTATTCCATAACTTGGCAATAGAGTACGAGTAAAGTGATTTTCCTTTGTTTCTGGAAGATTTGGAGGTATCGAGAAGGTCTTTATCCTCAGATCTGAGTGTTCTGTTTGGTTTGTAATGTTGGACTAGGTTAACTAGGGCAGGACAGGCAGTGGGCCTATAGAATAATTTGTGGATTGTAGTTAGATGTATATAAGTAAAGTGGTTTTATAGGTCCAGCCAATTTAATTCTTTTAGTGGCATACAATGATGTGTATGGTAGTTGGAGCTTGTTGCAAACTTTGCTACTTTGTTATAGCATTGTTCCAATTTGGTCTTGGTGTAGTTTGGTTAGTATACAGGATCCATAGAATAGTGATGGGAGGAGGAAGGTTTTGATCAGGGTGGTCTTGGTGGAAGTGGTAAGAAATTGTCTGTTTCTGTAGAGGAGTCCTAGTTTTATATGTGTCTTATTGATATCTTTTTGGATATGAAAGTCAAAGTTGAGTTCATTATCAATAATAACATCTAGGAGTTTAACATCTTGTACATTTTCTGTGATGGTTTTGTCAGCTGTGAGAATATTACATTGGTCTGGGCTGAGGCTGGTAGTTTTGGGGGTGAAAGACTATAATTTTAGTTTTTGGGGGATTTAGAAAGAGTTGGGACTTTGTTTGCCATGCTTTAGTTGCTGTGAATGATTGTCGGGTTTTGATTTGCAGTTCTTGGAGAGTATGGGAAGTGCCGATTAAGGATGAGTTATTTGCATATTGCATTAATGTTCCTGGGGAAGAAGAGATGTATAGGTTATTGGTGAATATGTTGAAAAGTAGGGGTCCAAAGATGGACCCTTGGGTGACTACTTTAGGGTTTTGTCAGAAGGGGGAGAGTTGGTTAGATGATTTCACAGCTTGCCTCTGATCGTGTAGGTAGCTTTGGAACCACTGAAGTGTGGTTGTGGACCATCCTAGTTTGGATAGTGTGTCTAGCAGTAAAGTGTATGAAACTGTGTTGAACGCTTTTGAGAAGTCCAAGAATACTGCAGATACTAAGTATCCTTTATCCGTGGCCTGGATAACTGTGTTTGTGAAAGATAGTAGTGCAGTAGACTTGCTATGGTCTGGCCTGATGCTGTGCTGACTTTGAGTGAGGAGGTTGTTTTGGAGCAGATATTTTATTAATTCTTGGGTAATACACCTTTCCATGATTTTGGATAATAGGGATAGAATAGATATTGGATGGAAATTAGATATTTCTGTGGAGTGTACTCCTTTGTGGATTGGTGCTATGTGTGACATTTTCCATACTGTCAGGACTTACCTTCTTAAAGTGATCTGTTAATTAGGATGCTTATTAGAAATGCAACTGAGGCCGGCCGCAGTGGTGCAGCAGTTAGCATTGCCACCTCACACCAAGAGGTTTTCTGGTTTGATCCTCGGCTGGGTGCCTTCTGTGCAGAGTCTGCATGTCCTCCCTGTGGTTGCTTGGATTTCCTCTGGCTGCTCCGGTTTCCTCCCAAAGACATGCTGTTGGTGGATTGGACACTCTAAATTGGCCCTAGGTGTGAGTGTGTGCATGTGTGTGCCTCCTCTGGAAGGTTGGGCGCTGGCCAGGCAATTCAACACCGTAAAACTCCACTGCCAATCATGAGTGGACAGGTGATCTGCTGTGGCAATCCCTAACAGGGAAAAAGCCAAAAGAAGACATTGGATATGCAACTGAATTAGCTGTGAGTTTTAGATATTGGGGTGAGAAGCTGTCAGCTGATGCAGAGATGGGTTTTAGTTTGGGCAGTAGCTTTTTAATTGTAGGGGTGGGTATGGGCTGAAAGGAGAAAGTATTGCTGGGGTTATTTTGTTGGTTGTTGGTGTAATTGCATGCTTGGCCAGTAGTAGGAAGAGTTGAGTTATTTAGGTTTGTGTGTAAATTTGGGTTGGGGTGCCTGAGTTAGTTTTGGAGGTAGGTAGGTCTGATATGGATTTTATGAAGTATTTTTTGAATTCTTCTTCTATTTGTGATGGGGGGGGGGTATTGGGTGAAGGAGAGTAATCCTTGTTAGTTCCTGAGTTGAGCAGGGTAGTTATAGAGTGCCAGAATTTTTGAAGTTATATTTGTGTTGTAGTTGGAGGTTTGAGAAGCAGGTTTCCTTACATTTATCCACTAGTTTATTAACTTTGTTGCGTACTGTTTTAAAGGCTTGGAGATTTTGCTGGGTTCTGTTACTTTTTCATCTACCCAAGCTACTGTATGTCTCTTTATTTTATAAGGTTTAGGCAGTTAGTGGTTAACCATGGTGTTTTTGTTTTTTTTTTATTCTTTTTGTTCATATAGGGGAAGGCTACCAATTATTTTCAGGAAGGAGGTATTGAAATATTGTACGGCATTACTGAGGGGTAAAATTTTTAAAGGTGTTCAGTTAATACTTGATATTATATTGTTGAGGATTTATTGGTTAAGTTTAGTAGTATTTCTGACTGTTTTTACAGTGTGCTTGCTAGGAGGGAGGGTGGTGGCTCTGGTGGCAAAAGCTGGGAGATGGTTGCTTACTGAGACTGAGCATGTACCTGAGGAGGAGAAATTGGAGGGGTGGGATACAAGAATCCAGTCTAAGGTATAGTGACTAGTAAAGTCTTTGTTAACCCTAGATGGGTTGGTGATTAGTTGTTTGAAACCATACAAGTTAATACTTGGTGTGCCAGTTTGCAGTGATCGTCTGTCAATTTATATCCATGTCACCGAGGATAACTGTTTCTACCTTGATGTTTTCAGTAGTCAAATATAGTATATATTCCAGGACTGGTTGATGCAGATTTTTTTAAAGTTGTTAAGGTTTAGGGAGGTTATTACCAATTTGGTATTTTGGAATTTCAGTTCTTTTGTGGGGGTATAAAGTTATGTTGAGTATGGAGGGATAGAGGCGAGCTCTTCCTCCACCTTGCTTTTTTGGTCTGTCTAGTATGTATATGGCAAAGTTGGGATGTATAATTTCAGTGTCTTTTATCAGGGTTTAGCCAGATTTCTGTCAGGGCTAGTATATCTGGTTTATTTTGCTCTATCCAGGGATGTAAGGAGGTTATTTTATTGCATGTGCTTCTTATGTTGATGGTGCATAGGTTTAGGTTCTTGGAGTTTGCTTGTGTGTTTGGTTTGGGGTTTGGGTGTATGTCACCACTCTGCAGTAACCTGCGAATTAGATAAGAATATAGTGGGCTGTACTTAGTTTTGAGGTTGGGATTTAGGGTAATAAAGTGGGGTCTGGTGTTAGCATTGTTTTTATTTTGGTGTTGGAGTTGTAGGGGAAATGATAATAAAATAGTTAGTGGGGAAATATTCAAGTATTGGCTTTTGAGGTAAGTTGTTGGAGGATGTTGTTGTAGAATAGTTTCCTGTGACTGTTTCATTTGTGAGTGTTGTGGTTAAACTTAAGAATAATAGCTCTGTGAATAAGATGGAGGATGAGAGTAAATAATTATTTAAGAAGTAGCACATGGCAGCATGTGGGAAGATGAATAGAGTCTAGCTATGTTTGAATGGTTTGAGTTTATCGTACAAGAATGGATAGATTTGAGAATGTGCTGTTAATTTGGTGGGAGGTAATCTGATTTCTTGGGAGATAATTGTGGGTGGGGTTTCTTCAACTATAAGTTTGCAAGTATGGGGGGTGGTCGGGAATGGGGGTAGGAGAGGGAGTGGGCCCAAGAGTAGTGAGGGGGAACGAGGTGTGGCTATGCCCGATCAGAGCTGCTTGCAAAGAAAAAACAGTAGATGTGGAGCAGTCAATGGAATTGGTTTAAAAGTAAGTTTAAATTAAGAGGAAAGAAGAAAGGAATACCAAAGGAGAGGGACAAGATATTAAGAAATAGGAAGGTTGAAAATGGATAGTGGGTAGGAGAGAGGTTCAGGATGGGCAGAGTAATAACAGGGTGTTAGCATAGGGCAAAGGAAGGCCAGAATAAGAGGTAGCAGCAATATACAGACTACAAGAAGCAGCAGTGAGAAGGTCAGGGTTTAAAGCAAGTGAAGGGAAGTCAGAGAGAAGTGGATAGTGGGGGCAGAGTAAGGAGCAGTGTAACTGTTAGATTAGAAGCTAGGTAAGGTGTTAAAGTTTACTTAGTACACAGGCTTCATGGGCAAGCTAGCTAGGTGTGAAGGCAGGGAAGAGATCGGACTGAGTAGATGGAAGGTGTTGGCGAGTTCTAGTGGTGTGCAGGGAGCCATTTGGTGACTTCACAATTTAGAGTTAGGAGATAGTAACACATATGTTACTTACTGAGGCAGGAGGGTGGCAAGCACTATTATTCCAGAACAAGTCAAGGATCTTGGATGCAGGTGCTGTTTATGAAGTAGTTCCTGGGGTCTTAGAGATTGCAGCACAGTACTGTGTACAGGGTAGATGACTAAGCTGAAAGTAGGGAGCTTATACCTAGAAAAGAAGTATGGGAGAAAAAGACATTAAGTGGAGGGAGAAATAACATAGGAAGATATAAATATATTACCTTGGTTGGGGCAGTATTGTGGTTAATGGAAAGAGACAGTATTAGGAGAGGGCAGCTAAACAGTAAGAGGGGCTACAGTTAGGTAAAAGCCGAATAAAAAACAGGTGGAAATGTAGTTAGGTAGGAGCACAGTCATTTAGATAAGGGCATGGTTCAAGGCCACAGAGAACATACCAGCCATGCAAAGCTGCAATACCTTCCACATGTTCAGACCTCAAAACAAGCGTGAAAAATACAAAGGCATAGATGTATCCATCTTCATTAAAGACAAATACACTTCAAGACTGGTCAAACAGTACAACTCCCTAGAGCTACTCTGAGTCCAACTAACCCTTCCATATAATTGCTAACTATAGGTCTCCCACCATGAACCATGAGAACCATTCTGCCTACCTGGACCTACTTGAATCGCTAACTATACAGCCAAGCACCTTTGTCATGAGTTTTTGCAACTATCCTTCCATCAGGTATATATGAGCACAAATACAGTCACCCTAAGGTTCCTGAACTTTGTTAATACAAATGATCTGGAACAGATAGTCTGCACCCCCACAAGGGGCTTGATGTCCTACACTTAGTACTCAGCAACATAGCGGGTCTTGCACTACCTCCTGCGTGTTGCCCTCTCTGGTAATATCTGATCATTCGAAGTAGCGATCATACCTGATCCCCCCCCCTCCCGCAAGAGCAAAAAGTATGAAAAACTTCTCCAAAGCAAACTATAGCCTTATAAGTAATGACATACATAGCTTCAACCCCCCTACAACTGTCAACAATAACTGCTAATGAGAGGTGTATACAAATGCCCTGTATAAACACCTATACAAATGTATAGACTCAGTTGTACCTGAATGGATCAAAACAAGTTCCTCACAAAAAACAAGCCACCTTGGTGAACAGCAAACATAACTAACTTATACAACAAGAGGAAGAAACTAATGTCTAAGAACAAGAGGGAACTGACTCAGCAGAGGAAGGACAAACTCCACAGCATGAACAAGCAAATTAGACATCTTGTAAAGTCCTCTAAAGCCAATTATGAAGCTAAACTAGCATCCCCAGCTAAGGATAATCACAAGGCATTCTTTAGTTATGTCCATATCTAAAAGGGGAAGGCCCAGCTTTGTGCTAAACTAGTTGTGAATGGTACCACTCATACTGACCCTGAGGACATCGCAAACAGACTTGGTGCAAACTTCACCCCCGTCCCCACCAGACATTCCCCAAAAGCATACCTGTTATCAGTCCTCTATCTAGTATCTCCAAAGAGCAGGTCATAACTGTACTCTCCATGGCCAAAAACACAGCCTCTATGGGACTGGATAGCATCCCAGGCTGCCTACTAAATGGTCTAAAACAGGACCTAGCAGAACCACTTGGCACTCTCTTGAGAAACAGTCTGAGTACTGGCTTTATCCCAGCAGAGTGGAAAACAGCAACAGTAATTCTCTTGCACAAAGGGGGTCCATCAACCAACCCTGGGAAATATAGACCCATAAGCCAAACCAGTCTTATCTGCAAGGAGAGAATCATCATGGACCTTATCAACAAAGACATAGGTGACCTTCAAACTCTTGTCCCGACCCAATTTGGCTTCATTAAGGGTAGATCATGCTTATTAAACCTCATGGATTTCTTTGAGAATGTCACCAAAGCCCTGGATAAAGGCACAGCAGTACATACAGCTTATCTTGATTTAGCCAAGACTTTTGACACAATCCTACACTCAAGCATAACTGAGAGATTCTGTCAGCTGGGAATTAACCCATATGTCACTAGATGGGTAGTCAACTGGCTCACTGGCAGAATGCATACAGTCAAAGTTGGGAATTCCACCTCTACCAGCAGACCTGTTGCCAGTGGTATACCACAAGGATCTGTTTGGACCCCTACTGTTTGGAATCTATTTCTCAGATGTCCAGGCAAAAATAGATGCCCTGTAGCTTACCAAGTTTGCAGATGACTGCAAACTGGGTGCAATCATTAAATCCCCTAATGATGGTGACATACTACAAAAAGGGCTTACACTCACAAATGTTTGATGCCAAAGCCATTGACTTAAACTAAATGCAAAAAAAATGCATTATATTTCCCTTTCAGCAAAGGGGAAGTCCTTTCAAATTACAATATTAACAGTATCCTCCTTAGCTCAGACCCTGTGGTGAGAGATTTGGGAATACAAGATGACAACAACCTTAACTTCAATCACCATGTGTCCACAGTGGTAAGGAATCCCTTTTATTTTGCATATCTCATAAGTAAGGGCATTGCTTACAGAGATAAGGATGTTATAACCCCCCTGTACTCATCCCTCATCCAACCACTAATAGAGTATAATACCCCCTTCTTTATGTACCTCACCAGACACCTGCAGCAGCTGGAGAGACCTCAGAGGTTTCACCAAAAAAATTCATGGTCTTCAACAGATGATCTACATGGACAGACTGAAGGCCCTGTCATTGTACTCTGTACCTTATAGGCTGTTGAGAGATAACTTGTGCCTGGCCTACAGAGCAGTCTTGGACCCTGTCCTAATGGAAATGCTGCATATCCGCAAGTCAAATGAGACAAGATTTACTCGTTGTAGGGATCATAACCTAGCCTGTGACATTAACATGACATGCTGAAGAGACAGATATGTATCCAGAGATTGCCGCTCCTCTGGAACAAACTCCCAATTCATGTATAACAGAGCTCCTCTATGACCCTATTTAAATGTAACCTAGACAATTGGATGGAAGACTGTAAATTTTCTCCAGCGGTGTCATCTATGTCCCTCTTGGATAAGGGCAGTCAGTGTTGATCATAGACTCATGCTGCAAATATAGACCATACAACTTGGTCAATAAAGAAGCAAGGGTATAACACAGTGTGATGATAGAAGGTACTGCCATCCATGCCAGGAGAAGTACAGCAGTAGATGTATGACTTATGAAAACACGGTTAGCTGGAATTTTATAAATAATTATATGTCATTTCTATATCAAACTGATTTGTACAAATGCTTGTGTTGAAAATGTATTTGTGAGGTCTGCTTGTGTTAAAAAGTATCAACAATGCACCCTGCTGGAATGAAAAGAAATTTGCATGTATTATTGTAGCTGAATTAAATGTATATGTTTTAATAGAGGATATTGGGACAGCAAGGGTTAACCATCTGGCTTATTTTAAGAAAAATAAGGGAAATGTAAATAAGCTGTTAAACCATTAAAGTGACAACCCACAGTGCTGAATAGGATTTGAGATGTTAGGTCTCGAAGAAGCCTTTGTTTATTAGCTCAGTAAAAAGAGGGGAAGCCCCAGGCACTCACATAAACATTTTTGTATTGTAGCCATCTATGCTAAATTCCTGTCTCAGGTTTAAAGGGGGTTATTGTGAGAAACTAGAATCAGACGACGAGATGAGGTCATTCTGCAAGCCATCTTGGATATTATATTTTACAAGGAGTAATCTCTGAGGGGGGGTATTCTGTTTGGGACATAGCGATGGTTATCCCACTCCACAAGGGGGAGCCACCACGGACCCTGGGAACTACCCCCCCATTAGCCTGACAAGCCTGGTCTACAAGGCCATGAAATGTATCATCATGGAACTTATAAACAAAGACATTGGTAATCTCCAAACTGTGGACCCCACCCAGTTCGGGTTTGTAAAAGGCAGATCATGTCTCCTAAACCTGATAAACTTCTTTGAATCAGTCGCCAAAGCCATAGATGAGGGTAAGGTGGTTCACACAGCCTATCTAGATCTTGTCAAGGCTTTCAACACCATCCCCCAGTCTGGAATTATAGATAAACTCACTAAACTAGGTATAAATCCCTATGTCACAAGATTGGTTGCTAACTGGCTCACTGACAGAAAGTAGCAGACTCTAAATCCAACTTCAGACCAGTGACAAGTGGAGTACCACAGGGTTCAGTCCTAGGTCCTCTCCTGTTTGGTCACTACTTCTCTGAAGTACAGGCTAACACAGAAGGTCTTTGGCTAATGAAGTTCGCAGATGACTGCAAACTAGGAGCCATAATTGAAACTCCTAACGATGTAGACATCCTACAAAAGGGCCTCACTGAGACAGATGCCTGGTGTCAAAACCATGGCCTCAAGCTCAATGCCAAAAAGTGCATTTGGTAAAAACTCTGTATCCATGAACTACAACATAGGCAGTAGTATACTTAACACCGAAAGTGTGATAAGAGACATTGGGACACAGGTGGACATTCGTCTCTCCTTTGATAATAATATCACCACAGTAGTCAGGAAATCCTTCTACATGGCACACCTCATCACAAAAGGTTTCTCATCCATAAAAAAGAGGTCATTGTTCCCATCTACTCATCACTCATTAGACCCATTATAGAGTACAACTCCCCTTTTTATATGTACTCACAAGACATCTGCAACAACTGGAAAGGCCGCAGAAATACCTCACAAAGAGGATTACCGGCCTCAAACAGATGCCCTACGCTGACCATCTCAAAAAGCTCCAGCTTTACTCCATCGCATATCGCCTACTCAGAGGTGATCTCTGCCTAACATACAAAGCTATGTCAAACCAAGAGCTGTTGGATATGCTTCACTTAAAGAAGTCCCAATCCCTCCAAGCTACACGCTCTAGGGACCTAAATCTTGTCACCACATTAAACAGAACATGCCAGAGGGATAGATTCCTGTCCCAGAGACTTCCCATACTCTGGAATAAACTATCAATATCAAACAAAGCTCCTCATTAGTACTCTTCAAGAAAAATCTTGATGATTGGATGGGAAATAGGAAATTCACCCTGGGGATCACTTCTGTGGCTCTGCTTGAGAGTGGTGCAGGAAAATTATTTTCTTGGGTGGCAAAAGCCAGGGTACCTTTTTGGCTGGGCTTGTATAGGCCTTAGGGCCAATAGCCTAGTACCTACCTATGAGCCTATGAACCTATGGGAGCCTGACTAGAAAGATTGCTCATGTATTTTATCTTGCCTTGTCCAAGTAAGTTATTAGGAAACAGTAATTTCTTTAGATTCAGACAGGACAGGATAGTGAAGCTTAGTTTAGATATTGATTTTCTTTATTTGTTTAAAACTGTCCATCAATGTTGTTTTCAATATCTCCTGTGATTTGAACCCTGTGGTTAACTGTGAATATATATTCAGCATTTTCATGCTCTTTTGTTGTTTATTATTAAATATATTTAAAACTTTTATTGTTGCTGGTCCTTGTAGAAAGTACTTAACCTTTGAGTGCTTATATTTATTTGGTGACACTACATGGGCCACTCCAGAAGGCCTAGCCATCTTGGTCAACTACTACCATTTGTATTCATATCAATATTGCACAGTATAATTGGACACACTTTGTTAAGGGCCTTGGAGTAGCTAATTGTGGAGTGTCTGGTGGCAGTGAAAATTACCTTATAGTCTTGGCAATAAATCTGTGCCAGCCTATCCCAGGTGTGTTTGTGTGTGTGTGTGTGTGTGTGTGTGTGTGTGTGTGTGTGTGTGTGTGTGTGTGTGTGTGTGTGTGTGTGTGTGTGTGTGTGTGCGTGTGTGAAGAATCAAATCTGTCAGTGAGAGTGTGTGTGTCATTAGTTGCAGTGGGGACACAAAGCACTAGGTTTACAGAGTGGGTGCTGGAGGATCTGGCTTGGGCACTTGGCTGAGGTCCTAACTGTCAAGCAAAGTTCTTCATTAGCACTCTTCAAGAAAAATCTTGGTGAGTGGATGGGAAATAGGAAATACACCCCGGGGATCACGTCTGTGTCTCTGCTCAACAGTGGCACAGGAAAATAATTTTCTTGGGTGGCGTAAGCCAGGGACCCTTGTTGACTAGGCTTACATAGGCCCTTGGACCGATAGCCTAGTACCTACCTATGAACCTATGAACCTATAACTCTACAGCTGTATGAGTGGGGAGTCTTATTATGGACCTGGAGGGAGACATATATAGAGAAATCCAGACTCTAGGCTGAGTGTGCTCCCTGTGTGCTCTTAAGGGAAATTGTGCTTGATGCAAAGAGGTCTGCATCTGTAAATACTGAGTGTATCCATTTGTATTACAAGTACACATCCATCTCCAGTGTCAGTGGGGAGGATTCATTTTTCAGCGTGGGGACATCACTTGTAGGTTGGCAGTGTTGGGACCATCATGTCACATATTGATGAACAGTGGTGTGAATATTAATTGAACTCCTGTAGCCTGTAAGCAGTTGTCACTAAAAAAGGTGTACTCTCAAACAGCCACAAAGTAGAAATTCTGAGTTTCATATCACAATAGTTTTATTTATTTATGTTTTGTTAGCTTATTAAGTCAGGGAGTGCAGGCAAAGATGTCATCAGAGGATTTCAGCAAGCTGACAAGGAATCAGTTGGCTGAGATGTGCTAAGCCAAAGGACGGTGGATGCCAACATGACTAGAGGGGAAATGATTGCAGCCTTAATCACAGCTGCAGCACAGACCAGCAATCAGGAAGACAACCGGACTGCATCGAGAATGTACAGCTCTCACAAACAGTTTAACCTTTCCTCAGAGGACTTTAAAATCCATCAGGAGTTAAAGATACTTGAACTGGAGGCCAATCATTTGAAATTGGAATCATCAGAGAGACTGCAGCAATTGGAGGTTGAAAAAAAAGGAGAAGGAGCATCAACATGAGAGGGAGGTGCTGATTCTTTGCAAGGGTCATGGAGGTAATGAGGAAGGGAATAACCAAACCACAAAAGCAATAAAGGTCAGTATATTTCTGCCACAATTTACAGAGAGTGGTGATTTTGGTAATTTTATTCATATATTTGAAAGGATATGTAAACAATATAATGTTGACCAAGGACTCTGGGTATTGGTCCTGACCCCCTTACTCCATGGTAAAGCTGTAATTTATGTTTCTAAATTGTCTGATACTGATTGCTTAAACTATGTTACAGTTAACAAATGTTTATTGGAATGTTTTAAATTAACATCTGAAGTTTACAGAAAGAAGTTTTGTGAGCATAGACTCAAGGCAGATGCAAGTGTATGTGATTATATTGCTTAACTTAGCACTTATTTTCATAGGTGGGTGACATTTCAAGGGCTGGCAGACCTTATGGTGAGGGAACAAGCCCTTAGCACTTTGCCTAAGGGCATGAAAGTCTGGTTGGCAGACAGGCAATACAACTCTGCAGATGAACTGGAGAAAAAAGGGGATCTCTACTTAGCAAACAGGGCATCACTGCACAGGAAAGGGTTACCCAGTGCTACACATGGATATAAAGGAACCCATGGTGGGCAGTCTAAACCACCCCAACAGAGTCTGCCAGTAACAGGAGAAGCCACTAGTTCAGGTACATGGACAGGATCAAGGGCTAAAGGTTTTAAATGTAACCAGTGGGGCCATGTAGCATATAGATGTCCACAGAGGCAAAGTGGGGAACAAAAAGTGGGGGAGCCAGCAAGTGGGGATAACAGAATGCCAGTGGTAAGTTGTCTGGAGAAAACAGGGATACCAAACTACCACCAGAGTTTGTATCCTATCTTGGTGAATGGAAAACAGGCCACTGCCAAGAGAGGCACAGATTCTGATATTACCATTGTGAAGCCTGAAGTGATTAAAGAGGAGCAGTACTTGCTTGAGCAGTCCACTGCAGTCAGAGCTTTAGGAGGGATCCCATTCCAAATGCCTTTGGCCAGGGTTCACCATGACTGAGTGGGTGGAAAAGGAGGCAAGCAAATGGGTGTGTTTGGGGATATCCCTGAAGATGTCTTGATAGGGAATGATTTTGATAATGCAGTACCATGTATGCATTCAGTGACACACAGTCAGGCTTGGACACAGACATGTGGGTTTGGTTGCCTGGGGGAAATCTAGACAGACCTCACCCTGAAGCCAGGACTGGTGATGTGGCTACTTCAGGGAGAGAACTAACTTGGAGCAATGAGCCTGAAGATGAGACACAGCTGCTGGTAGGTACTGATGTTCCCTTGGACAGGGTGACTAGAAGGGCAGAGGTGAATGGTAGTACCCCGGCTGAGAGAGAGGCACTGCTGTCAGAAGATACAAGACTTTCTGTGGAAGGAGAGCTGTGAAAGGTCACAAAGATTGAGGTGAGGCAGGCTCAGCTCTCAGGCCCTACATTACAAGGTTTGAGGGAGGTAGCTAGGGAGGCACCTGATTCTCAAGGAAAAGTGTAGACTGTATAAGGGTTACTGTAGAGAGTGGACCCCAGAGGGACATCTAGAAGGTGAGGTAATACAGCAGTTGGTAGTGCCCAGAGCCTGCCATCTGTCACTACTCACCACAGCCCATGACATTCCTTTTGCAGGTTATATGGGCATAAAGTGTACCAAGAGACATATTATGCAGAGCATTTATTGGCCTGGGATTGCCAGGGATGTAACAGGGTACTGCAGGACCTGTGAGCACTTCCAAAAAGTAAGCAAAGCAGGAGATGCCTTTGCTGTGATTGAGCAGCCATTTCAGATGGTAGCTATGGATATTTTGAGGCCTCTGAGTGCCCCAAGTTCCACAGGGAAGTATAGCCAAGTAGTAGTAGATTATGCTACTAGATACCCTGAAGCGATGGCTCTGTCCTCCATCAAGGCAGAGAAGGTGGCAAATTCTTTGCTAAAGATTTTCAGCAGGGTAGGTTTCCTAAAATAAATACTGACTGACAGAGGTGCCAATTTCATGTCAGACCTGCTGGCTTGGCTATGGGAATGCTGTGGGGTGAAGCATCTAAAGACAACCCCCTACCATTTCCAGACTAATAGTCTTGTGGGGAGGTTAAACTCTACACTAGCAACCATGCTACAAGCATTTGCAGACCAGTTTAAGAGAGAGTGGCACAAATGCTTGCCCAAGCTGCTATTTTCTTACAGAGAGTTTCCCAGGAATCCACAGGTTCCCCCTTTCGGTTGCTGTATGGGCATAGGGTGAGGGGACGTCTAGGTTTCATTCATGATGAGTGGGAGGGTTAGTGTGAATCCCACAAAGAGTCTGTTGTGGCATATGTCCTAAACCTCAGGACAAGGCTTAGGGAGCTCATAGGCTTGGCCCAGGACAACTTGGCAAGAGCCAAACACCAAAGAAAAGTCTAGTATGACAGGAATGCTCAAGCCAGAAAATATGCTGTGGGACAGCAGGTGATCATGCTCATTCCTGTCAGATGCAATAAGCTACAAGCAGCTTGGGAAGGACCCTTCAAAGTAGTAAGGAAGGTCAGTGATGTTAACTACATGGTAGAACTACTAGGCAGGAGGCAGGGGCAAAAACTGTACCATGTTAACATGATGAAGGCTTATCATGATAGAGAGGCCCTTGTGTTGATATTTGCAGTGGAGATGGCAGGAGGAGACTAAGGGGGATCTGGTGATTCATCTCCTCAGTGAGGCTCTGACTGACACCTTAGTGGAAGGGGTAGCAATGGCCCAGTGATGAGGTCATTCTGCAAGCCATCTTGATTATTATAGTTTACAGAGAGTAAGCTCTGAGGGGGGAGTATTCTGTCTGGGAGCCTGACTAGAAAAACTGCTCATGTATTTCATCTTGCTTGTCCAAGTAAGTTATTAGGGAACAGAAACTTCTTTAGATTCAGTCAGGAAAATATAGTGAAGCTTAGTTTAGATATTGTTTTTCTTTATTTGTCTAACACTGTCCATCAATGTTGTTTTCAATATCTCCTGTGATTTGAACTCTCTGGTTTACTGTGAATATGTATTCAATATTTTCATTCTCTTTTATTATTTATTATTAAATATATTTTAAACTTTTATTGTGGCAGGCCCTTGTAGAAAGTACTTAACCTTTGAGAGTGCTTATATTTATTTGATGACACCGTGTGGGCCATTACAGAAGGCCTAACCATCTTGGTCAACTACTACCATTTCTATTAGTATTTATATTACACAGTATAATTGGACACCC
Source organism: Protopterus annectens (assembly GCF_019279795.1). NCBI lineage: Eukaryota > Metazoa > Chordata > Ceratodontiformes > Protopteridae > Protopterus > Protopterus annectens. Next base: position 374,038,091 of record NC_056726.1, on the reverse strand, counting down.
TTTGTTAAGGGACTTGGAGTAGCTGATTGCTGAGTGTCTAGTAGCAGTGATAACTACTTTATACTCTGAGTAGATGGGGGTGTGGCAGGTAAATCTGTGCCAGCCTTTCCCAGGTGTGTGTGTGTGTGTGTGTGTGTGTGTGTGTGTGTGTGTGTGTGTGTGTGTGTGTGTGTGTGTGTGTAGTATCAGATTTCTCAGAGTATATGTGTCAGCTAGTTGGGGACAGGGACACAAAGCACTGGATTTACAGACATGGTGCTGGAGGGGTTGGCTTGGACACTCAGCTGAGGACCTAACCCTACAGCTGTACCAGTGGGAAGTCTTATTGGGGTCGTGGAGGGACACAGATGTAGAGAAATCCATACCCTGGGCTGAGTGTGTTCCTTTTGTGCTCTTAAGGGAAACTGTGCTTGATGCAGAGAGGTCTGCATCTGGAAATACTGAATGTATCCATTTGTATTCCAAGTGCATGTCCCTCTCCGATGTCATTAGTGAGGATTCAGGCTCCTTGATTACTGGCCCAGTGTGGGGATGTCACTCATTGGTTGGCAGTGATTGGGCCATCATAAGTCAGATATTGGTTGACAGTGGTGTTACCATCGCACCTCATACATGGCTAGGCTTATAAAGTCCATAGGGCCAATAGCCTAGTAACCTCCTATGAACCTATGAACCTATGATCACTGAATGGCAAATCTCCAAGCATGAAAAATGCTAAAACAAAAATGCCCAAACACCTGTAGTGCTATTATTTTTAATTGTATATACTGAAAACTGCTCTGAACTGAAACTTACTTACATGCTTTCTGCAGCAGGATAGTAAGAATGATGTTCCCTGACAGTGTTTCACATTCATTTAATGAGACAGTGAGAGTCTTGTCTCTAACAGTGTTTCCCACTGCTGTAATGGGATAATGATGCTTCTATTGCCTAACAATGTTTCCAACTCTATTTGTGGGATATTAATGGCACTGTTCTCTGACACTGTTTTTTAATTATTTTTATGGAATAGTGAGTGTTATTTGCAGGGCGGCCACAGTGGTGCAGCGGTTAGCATTGCCGCCTCACAGCAAGAGGTTCTCCGGTTCGATCCTTGCCTGGGGTGCCTTCTGTGCAGAGTCTGCATGTCCTCCCTGTGGTCGCATGTGTTTCCTCCTGGTGCTCCGGTTTCCTCCCACATTCCAAAGACATGCTGTAGGTGGATTAGACTCTCTAAATTGGCCCTAGGTGTGAGTGTGTGCGTGTGTGTGCCTTCTGTGGAAGGTTGGGTGCCAGGCTGGAAAACTCAACACCATAAAACTCCACTGCCGATTATGAGCGGACAGGTGATCTACTGTGGTGACCCCTAACTAGGAAAGGCCAAAAGAAGAAGTGAGTGTTATTTGCCAACAGAGTTTTTCTTTGATTTAATGGGCTATGGAGAGTGCTATCCCTGGGAGTGTTTCCCCTTTGATGGCACTACCACTGCCTTACTATCCTTCCTCAACACTATATCTCTAGCCAAGGATAATCATAAACTCATATCTTGCCTATTCCTTGACCTATCAAAGGCTTTTGATACTGTCTCTCATTCTTTGCTATCACTATCTCTTGGTTTTCTAGCTACCTCACTTTTAGGCAGCAATCAGTGAGATTGGACTCTACATTATCTACCCCCCTTCCAGTAAGAACAGGTGTCCCCCAAGGATCCATATTAGGACCTTTACTTTTTAATATTTTTACCAACTCACTTCACTCCTCTTGTCCTCAGTCTGTCATTGTCCAATGTGCAGATGACTCCACAGTCATCACTATTGCTAACTCACCCTCTGAACTCCTAACTACTACCCAGACATCCTTTAACTCTGTAGAGACATGGCTCACAAATAACCAATTAGTCCTCAACCCTACAAATACAAAATTGCTACTCTTTCTACCTAAATCTGTCAACCACATCAAACCTACTTTCTCCATAACATCCCTAAACAATATCCCTATAGAAGTAGAATCTAGCACAAAGCTACTCAGCATTACCATTGATGATCAACTCAAATGTGATCTACACATTAACAATTGCATCAGAAAAACACACCAGAATCTAGGACTTCTGTATAGGAATAATACAATCCTCACCCCTGAAGCTAGAGTTACTCTGTCATGCTTACCTACTACCATGCTTAACCTACTGTTCCCAAATACTAACAAATCTAAACTCCTCCCTACATACCAAACTAGAATCAACCTATCACAAGAAAGCCAGATTTGCAGCTCAACATACATATAAATCCTACCACTGTCTTTCCCTAAAATACCTGAACTGGCTCGAATTTCCACACCTGTTGCTGCAAACTCAGCTCCAGATCATACATACCATCCTAAAGCAGCCCACCTTTTGCCCAGCACTATCATCCCTCATCTCCCTCTACTCCCCTATCAGACAACTCCGAAGTGCAAACCAAGATCTATTAACTGTATATAAACCCAATTCCAAGACAGGGTGCAACTTATACAGCTACCACCCCTCCATTGCATGGAATAAACTCCTACTAGAAATAAGAAACCTCACACACCCTTAATTTAAACTAGCCACCAAAGACTACTTCAAAAAACTCTGGACCTGCCACTCATTAATCCTCCCTGACCATAACCAACCAAACGAGTACTGTTTACCTATTCGCATTCTGTTTCCCTCTATACAACTCACAAAACTTTTCTTTATTCTTCTTATTTAACTCGACTGCCTAATTTTTTACAAACTTTAACATGTTTTGTTTCTTATGATGAAATTGTTATTCTATTTAAGTTTATATTATTGTATAATTCCAGCAACTATTGAATGTGATTTGTAACTAATTGAATATTACTCTAGTAATTCTTGTATGTGCTGGAGCTTTTCTCCCCAGGCCTCCACTGAAAAAGGGCATTAGCTTAGTTGGACACTCCTGGTCAACAAATATAAAATTAAAATAAAATAAATAAATATAATGGAATACGGAGAGTGCTATTCTCTGACAGTGTTTGCCTTTGATTTATTGGAATATGGAGAGTGCTATTCCCTAACAGCATTTCCCTTTGATTTAATGGGATGCAGTGTTTGCCTTTGATTTATTGGAATATGGAGAGTGCTATTCCCTAACAGCATTTCCCTTTGATTTAATGGGATACAAAAAGTGTGATTCTCCTGGCAGTGTTTCCCTTTGATTTAATGGGATACAGAGAGTGTGATTCTCCTGGCAGTGTTTGCCTTTGATTTATTGGAATATGGAGAGTGCCTTCCCTAACAGCATTTCCCTTTGATTTAATGGGATACAGAGAGTGTGATTCTCCTGGCAGTGTTTACCTTTAATTTAATGGGATACCTAGACTCCTACTCATGGGCAGTATTTCCCATTGTTTAAATGAGATACTGAGAGTGCTGTTGCCTAACAATATTTCTCATTGTTTAATGGGATAGTGACAGTGCCATTCCTTGACAGTGATTCTGTTGATTTAATGAGATAGTGAGAGTGTTATACCTTGCTGAAATGGGATAGTGATGGTGCAGTCACCTGACAGTGTTTCCCATTATTTTAAACAGACAGTGACAGTAATATGCCCTGTCAGTGTTTACCATAAGTTTAATCAGGTAGTAACAGTGGTGTTTCCTGACAGTATTTTTGATTGTTGTAATTGAATATTGCAAGGTTTATTCCCTGATTGTGCTTTACATTCTTTTAATGGGATAATGTCACTCCAGTTCTTTGACAATGCTTCCTATTATTGTAATTCGACAGTGACAATGCTCCTTCAGTACAGTATTTCCCATTATTTGCTGTTGCCTCTCAGTTTTTCCCATTGATTTAATGGGATAGGTATAGTTCTGTTTTCTGTCAGATTTTCCCATATTAATATGATAGTGAGATTGTCTTTCCCTAACTGTTTCCTATTGTTTTACTGGGATAATGGTACTGCTGTTGCTGGGCAGTATTTCTTATAGAATTAATGGGGTTATGAGATTGCAATTCCTTGAAAGTGGAACAAGGACAGTGCTGTTCCCTAAGAGTGTTTCACATTGATTTGATGGGAAAGTGGGAGTGTCATTCCCTGGCAGTGTTGGCATAATAACACTGCCATCCCTTGACAATGTTTCCTACTATCATAACAGAGTTTTGAGAGTATTATTCCTTGACAGTGTTTCCCAGTGTGACAGTGTTTCCTACTGTTTCAATTGGATTGTATGTTTGCTATTCCCTGACACTGTTTCCCATTGATTTAGTGGAACAAGGAAAGTGCTGTTCCATAAGAGTGTTTCACATTGATTTAATGGGAAAGTGACAGTGTTATTTCCTAGCAATCTTGGGATTAGTGACACTGCTATACATTGGCAATGTTTCCTACCATTTTAATGCAGTTCAGAGTGTTACTCCTTGACAGTGTTTCCTACTTTTTAATGGGTTAGTATAACTGCTATTCTCTGACAGTGTTTCCTATTGATTTAATGGGACAATGGGAATGCTGTTCCCATTCAATATTCTCAATCAGTATAATGGGTTAGTGAGAGTACTGTTCTTTAGCATTGTTTCCCATTGTTGTACTGTAATGTTGACATACTTTTATGTTGTGACACTTTCTGGGTCTTACTTCTCTTTTCCCCATCACTCACATGACCATGGAGTTGTTGTATTTAATTAAGGAGGTTTGGTATATGAAGTTCCCCAAATGGGGGACAGAAAAACATTGAATTCATATTGTTGTGATGGGTTGGCTACCCTTGTTACTTTGGCAGAGTCTTGGTACTCAGGACTTTGATGTGAATCTATTAGACCATGTGGATTCTTTCTTATCCATGTAGTCTGTCTGTTATAATCAAAATATGTTATATGCCTAGTCCTAGAGACAACTTGACCTATTATCTGCCAGTTTTACAGTCTTTGGATAATACCTGCTGTCCCAGATCAGAATCTTTTGAAGACCTGTCATTCATATGCAGAAAATTAATTTGTTATGTACACATGTTTTTTGTAAGTTCAGTCTATCGAAGTAAAGCAAAGCAAAGAATGAGCAATACTAATCTGTGAGCCCACCTTAAGTTCAGAACAACATTCCCCAACATGACTATTCTACTCTTTTTTTAAACCTATTGAAGAATTGTTTACCCTTACAATTCTTGATAACTTATTGAAGTACTCTGCTCATCTTCATGAGAACCTCTTTGCTGTTGTTCCTTTTTTGCTAAATGTTTTATTCAATGAAAGTCACCAAAATGAGATCCTACAGTCTCAGATTTACAAACAGGCATTTGTTGTTAGAGACTCTTTGTAACATAATTAAATCCCCCTGAATATATGATGTACCAATGAATGTGAAATTAACTTGTGAAATCCATCAGTATAACTTAACTCTTCCTCTAACTGAATCCTTAGAGTGAACAGTTTTTGCACTCTAATTTTACAGTCATTTTTTTGATGAAATTCCATACTTGTGAGCCATATTCCATCTGTTTTCTGATAACAGACACATATAGATCTTTCAGTGGACATGAATCCCTACAATTAACAAATCTAAAAGCACACCTTAGTGTTCTTTTTGCTGCAATATGCGGTTCATCAACATGCCTTCTAAATTTAAGCTGGTTGTCAATGCATATCTCTAAATCATGGAACTAACTCACTTTTTCTACCACTGCAGTGTTCATTTTATACTGCTTCCTTATTCTGATGGTCCCACATGGCATGTTTAGTGTTTTACATACAGTTGCTCTTATATTGTTGCCCTTAGCCTAGATGTTCAAGTTATGTAATGCTTTTTGGAGTGTCATAGAATCTGTATTATTACAAATAACTTTTCCAATTTTGATTTCATTTGTGTAAATTGGACTGGAGATTGTAGCATCAAATGACAAGTCCATGAAACAAATATGAAATAAATATAGTTATAAAATAGATCCCTGCAGAACCCATTGATTAAAATAATATGACACATTTAAAGAACCATCCTAGTCAATCACCCATTGCTTCGTTGATAGCTACTCACGGACTTACCCAAGAATCAAGGTCTATAGAAAAGTCCAGATGTTTCTTTTTTTTCTAATAGCCAGGTGTGACTGACTTTTTCAAATGCACTGAAAAATCAATAAATAGTTCCTGTACTTGTAAACCTAGTCTACTCCAACATTACATTTTGATAAGAAACTCAGATTACATTATAATAAACTTAGTTGGTATGTGAGCATGATGATAAATTGTACTACTACTTTTATTGCTCATTTCACTAACTAATATGTATAGTATGTTACCTTAATTTCCCTATGCACAAAAGAAGGCTCAGAGGTTTATGGTTTTAAACATTTGAAATTTCTCTGTTATTACCCTAAATGAGTTTTTATTATTGCCATTTTCCATTCAGTTGGTGGTAGGTTTACTTAAACCTCATAATAAAAATGTTCAACCATGTTATTCTTTCACTGTTTAAGATTCCTGTCTGAAGTGTTATTAGGACCACAGGCTTTATGTGAATCCAGTTTATCAATACAGATTAGAAATTGGTGTTTGGTAAATAGGATACCCTGTTCATTTCCCCATCTTCATTATCTGATTCTTCATTCAAGTCTGTCCCATACCTACACATAAAGATGCTACAACCTAGCAGCTATATTTTACTAAATGTGCTATAAGAAGTTAGTGTACTATGAGTCAGAGAAAAGGCTTTGTTTTCACATTGTCTATTATAAGAAGTGTGTTTATTTAAAATTAGCTTTCATTATTTTTCCAGTTCTTCAACAGACCCAGTTCAAAATCTGCCACCTCTTTTTAAATTGCTTTTTAATTATAGTATTAGGCTTTTTGCAGCTATCATTATCATTCTGTTGTCTTGCAATAAGCTACTTTGTATACAACCTATGTTTTATGGTATTTTCCTTGTCAATCTAGATGCTATAGGAGTAATATATATTTTTTTCTTTTCTCTGTCTCTATTCTGTTTAATAATAGTTCTTAAATCCCTGTTCAGTGGTAAGAATAAACCTGTTCCAAGAAGACTCTGCATTACGCTACATCACTTGTACTGTACCTCCCTTTTAAAGCAATTAGTTCTTCTTGTACCAGGGTATAATTCAGTTCTCTATATAGGTTATAGTTGTGGTTATTATTTTCCATATCATTTTCATTTCTTTCCCCTCAGACATCACAAATTTCTGTTCAAAAATAACATTCTTTGTGAAATATTGATGGTTTCCTATCTGGCATTGTGGTAACAAAAGTAAAAAAGTCATGGCAAAAATCTAAAATAGTAACTTCCATAAAGAAAAGAGCTCTCTGATTCAACTAAACAAGAAACTAAGAGGACTATTTAAGTGTAACAAAGCCAACTATGAGGTCAGGAGGTCAGGCTAAGGACAATCACAAAGGCTTCTTCAGGTGTGTCTGGAACCTTAAAGGGAACACACAACAGTGTGCTCAACTTGTGTTTAACAACACCATCTTCACTGATCAAGGAGACATAGCGAGTCTACTGGCCAATAAATTTAGCTCAAACTTTGCCCCCCCCCACTCCCCCAGCCACCCCCTGTGAAATCCCTACTAGCATACTCCCACAACTATTAGCAGGGATCAGGTATGGACTGGCGGCACTTGTTATGGCCAAAAACACTGCCTTAGTGGGCTGTCACTTTTGAAGTGACACCCCAACCCCATGTGCAAAAATGGGAAAAGAGGTGATAGATGGATGGATGGATGGATGGATGGATGGATGGATGGATGGATGGATGGATGGATGGATGGATGGATGGATGGATGGATGGATGTTTCCTTAGTAGTATTAAACATGACCTAACAGGAGCACTTAAGGTACTCTTCATCTACAGCCTCAAAATTGTACCAAGTGAATGGAGGACCACAACGGTCATCCCTTTTATTAAGGGAAGATTATCAACTAACCCCAGGAACTACAGACCCATCAGTCTGACAAGTCTACTATGCAAAGCCATGGAATGAAATATCATGGAAATAATCAGCAAGGACATTCACAACCTACAGACACTGGACAAATCCCAGTTTGGCTTTGTTAAGGGAAGGTCATACCTACTTAACCTGGTTGATTCCTTCGAGAAGGTCACCAAGACAATGGATGAGGGTAAAGCACTGCATGCCACATACCTTGACCCCGCCAATGCTTCAGTACAATACCCAAGTCAGACATTGCTGTAAATGTCTCTAAATTAGGCATAAATCCCTATATAACTTTGCAGGATGGCTGGCTGGCTCATTGATAGGACCCACAATTCATGATTGGTAAAATCACCTCCACCAAGAAAGTGGTCAACAGTGGTGTACCTCAGGGCTCCGTGCTAATCCCACTGCTGTTTGGCATTTATTTTCAGAAATCACAGCTGCTGTCAAAGGCCTTTGGCTCACCATGTTTGCAGGCAACTGTAAATTGGGACTCGCCCCATGATGCAAACGTCTTGCAAGAGGGTCTAACACAGACAAATGACTAGTGCCAAAGCCATGGTTTAACATTCAACACCAAGAAATGCATTATAATTCCCTTTAGGAAATTGTCCACTGAAGCAAATTACTCCATCGATAAAACATCCCTAAGAGTTAATCTGGTAAACAGGGATCCAGGAACCTATGTAAGCAGTAATCTGGACTTCGACCAACATGAAACAAAGACAGTAAGAAAATCCTTCTACGTCACCCAACTTATAGATAAGGGTTGATCTATGTCCATGGAAGTTATAGTACCACTCTACTCACTCTCACTCTACTTATTAGACCCATCATTGAGTACAGTGTCCCTCTGGCATGTACCTAACCAGACACTTGCAGCAGCTGGAACACCCAAAAAGGTTCCTCTCCAGGAGAATCCAGGACATAAATACCCTGAATTACACAGATCATCTAAACGCCATGTCTCTGTTCTCAGTAGCCTACAGAATTCTGACAGGTGATATATGCCCAGCTTATAAGGCATCCTCAGATCAAGCCCTGATGGATCTTTTGTACATCCACAAAACAAACAGCACTAGAAACACTAGATACAAGGATTTGAACTTCACATGTGACATAGATAGGAGAGATATGTGACTCAAAAGTTCTCTGTTATGGAATAAGCTCCTCATCCATGTGAAGCAGAATTGATTCCTGACCCTATTCAAATAAAACCTTGACCATTGGATGGGAAATTACAAATTCACGCCCTGTCTGGCTCACATGTCTCTGATGGACAGAGGCTGTCAGTAAGTATAATATTCTCCAGTTAAAATCTCCCCACAAGTCCCTTAGCTGCCTTCTTGCTAACATACTCCCCCTCCTAATAGATACCTGAGGTACTTGGGGACAAAATTGGATTGGGGTATGTGGCTAGGCTTATAAAGGCCATAGCAGTCATTAGCCTAGTAACCTATGAAGTGTAAAGAAAATTTACTGATCTTGTTTGCTAGGTAATACCAGTAGAATCTCCTAGTGCTCATAGCCTTTATGATTGTATGCATAAATCTTTCATCCAGCCCATTTGTGACAAGATAATATGGTATATGTAGGAACTGTTTAATGCCGTTCTGCAACATGGAGTCAGGAACTACATACTGGTTTCTTCAGACTGCTTTGAATGTGTAAATAAGAACATGTTATTCTGGTGCAGATGGCCATTTCCAGAGATTTAGGGCTGATGGTGGCCTAATCTGGACCACTGACATCAAATGTCACATTTGTTTACAAACTTAATGTTCTTATTTACTCTATGCCACCATACATGCCATCAGACAAGAAACTAAATTTTAGTCTTCTGAGGTACCCTTTATGTTTAGCAGCCAACACACTGTGATGTAACTTGATAGCAGTTTTCAACCCTAAAGACACATTAAAATGTTACATGGGACACAGATAACAGAGGCTGGGTATAACATGTTATCACATTAAGGTTATACTTTCAGCTAATCTGCGCACTTATGACAATAAACAATCATTCTAGCTTTCATTCTGTATAATAGCATTCATCATGACTAACTATACAGTGATTGATATGTAGTACATAGTAACTAGATCCAAGCATACTAAATCTTGTGGAATTTTATATGGCACTCATGAAAATCCATCCGTAATTCCATGCTGCCTTGTTACATTTTGTTCAGTTTTCTATATTTTCATTAATAGAAAATGATCAACACTGCAACTTAGTTAAAACTGAACAGTTCTTTACCCCTACTAGAACCAACCACCTCACATCAAGCTATATATAGCTTGACACATTTCTTCCAAAGTATCATCAAAGCTTTTCACCACCATTATTTCACTCAGCCTTTTTAGTGATCATTATAACATTGCTAACAACTTTTATTTAAAGAATGCTAAGGTCACTGGTATCACTACTACTTGCAGATCTTTTTGACACCTTAAATATGGCCTTCTACCCTTTTCTTGTGGTTCTTATTTCAGTTGTAAAAGACTACATTTGACATTAAGCAAACTAGCTAGATTTACAGTATATTTCCCCAAAACAAACTACTGCTACTACAGCACTCTCAGTAGAGCTAAACTATTACTGGGAATTGCAAAGGGCCACATCTCCTCATATGTACTGATGTTCAGAACCCCATTTTTGAACCAATGTCCTACTCCTTATATTTCTTTTAGTTATAAGTCATTTGTCTGTACCTTATGTATATCCTTCCCCAGTCACCTTAACTTACTGCTTCCTTCTAACCTACTGGTTTTATTAAGGCTTTTTGTGTCTAGGGGGCCAAAAACAATGAATGGCTTACTACTATCTACTGGGAATCTAACTGTATCTTTCTATTCATGTTACAGAAATAGTGTCAGTTTACTGTCTAAATCATGTTGTAATACTCTTAAACATTTTGTAATATGTAATTTTTCTTCACTGAATACTATTTGCTATATGTGGACTTTTCTTGCTGTAATCAGATCAAAGCTGAAAATCAGTCCGTGGGTCTAGCCTTCCTACCTTTAATAAATAAATTATAAGCAAACTAACCAACCAACCAACCAGCCAATAAACAAACAGATACATAAATAAAATGTGTCTGCAATCACCATGGTGCTCCTTTTCCCTGGGCTGAATATGGCAAGCACTAGCTGTTATCAGTTGTTGTGTCTTTCGGCTTTTCTCGGTTAGGGGTCGCTACAGCGGAACTCCGGTCCGCTAATGATTGGCAGTAAATTTTTTACATGCCGAGTTGCTGGCCCTGACACACAACCTTCAACAAAGGTACGCCCATTCATGCATGTCTCCACACAGAAGACGCTCTAGCTGAGAATCAAACAGGACAACGTCTTACTGTGAGGTGACAACGCTACCGCAGCATCACCACCGCAGTACTACACTAGCTGTTATCAGTATTCAGCATAATCCTTTCTTCATACAGGTAATTGTTGAATTTCTTTATTCCCCATCCTGTGCACAAGGTTTCTCTGTATCCCTGAGGTTATTTGCATTCATCTTTTATCAGTGACCTTGAAGTAAATATAACTGACATTTCTGAACCTTCTGGAGAGTCGTGGGTTAGAAAAGAGATGAGTGTGACTTCTTAAAGTAAAGCGTCATATACCAACCAAATAGGCAATTATTTAACAATGTGTGGTAACACATCTTATAATGGAATTGTATTCACTTCCTTTGTCATGTTTACACTCTTCTATCAGCTTCCATAATTTCCATCATGAGGTGATGCATTTATTTTAATTAATTTATTATGCACTTTAAGTTTGCAACAGAAAGAGAATATGTTGGAGAGATAGTTATGTATCTCAGAGATGACCCCTTTTCTGAAACAGGCTTCCCTTCCATGTGAAGCAGAGTTATTTTCTAATTCAGCTCAAGTATCGACTGTACCAGTGGATGAGGAACTGAAATTTACCCCTGGTCTGGCACCTATATCTCTACCCATGCCCAAGCATACATATACCCCATTAAAATAACCCCAGGGTATCAAAACTTGTCAGATACATCTGGCAAGCATGGCTAGGCTTAAAAAGGCCCCCCTGGAGGTGCTATCCTAGTAATTACCTATGAACCTATGAATCTATGTCTATTTAAAGGTTTGTGAAATAAAGGTCCCTACAAATTATAGTTGGCCTACTTAACAGTTTTATAAAAAGAAAGCTAAAAAATTAAAACATATTATGTGCCGCAACATTAAAAACTCAAAAAGAAAATGTAGAAAGAATGTAGAAAAAACACAGAACTAATTAAGGAGACAGATGACTTAAATTACAATATGAGTTTGAAACAATTAGGTATGTATGCTGTAATATAGAAACAAGAACAGGGAGAAACTGTTACATACAGGTATACTTTTGTTCTTTCAAGAAGGGCTAACACTATAAGAATTATAATTAATTTAAAACATTATGGTATAAAATTGAATTTATCATTTTTAAGCCAGCACCTCAGTGATTTTGATAACAGTTCAAGTCTAAGAAAACCCCTGATTTCTATTTCGGCAGTCTTTCAAAAAGTTTGCAAATCTGATATTCAAGCTAATTTACATATGCTATCAAATAATACATTTTATAATCACATAAAAAACTCTGAAAAAATAAACAGCAAACACAATGTGACCAAGAAGAGCTAGGGACATAAAACTTAAAACTCACTTTAATGCAGAATGTATCCTCGATATGTAAAACCAGGTCAAAAGTCCAAGTTACAAGAGCAGTTAAAAAATCCCATAGACAAGCACTTTTGTCTTTGAAAACTTTGAATGAATGGGCTCAAAACTCATACACTTTATATAGCCCAATCAAATATAAAAGGTCAGTCACTTGATAGACGAGCCCCTCAAGTCAAATTGGCAAGTAAAAACAACATACATACAAACTTTTAAAAATATTTTTAAAAACATAAATAAGGTAAATAACCATAATCATAATACAATGAAGTATCAGACAAGTAGATCTTCATCTGTCAAGTGCTTTTAATTTCAATAAGCAAGCAATTGAAATTTCTTCATTCAGTCTAGGCAAACTACATTTATTGAGTCACAATTGCCACTCCAATTCCATTTTTCTAGGTACAGAGTCCATGGTCCATTTCTTTCATCCAGCTCAATACAATGAATTACAAAAATAGGAAGGAATGGCTGGGAAAATCAACAATATGCCTGGCCAAAGCACTATTAGGTTTCTGCTTTCTTATATCATATGTATGTCCGTAAATCCTGTCCCGAATTTTCTCCATTTTGTGTATATAGAAGCTTGGCAGGAAGAGCATACAGCATAGTAAACCAGCTTATTAGAGTTACAGTTAAAGAACCCTTTCAATTTAAGTTGGATGCCATTAACTTTAAACTAATTTCCTGCAAAGATGAATTTATAGTAAGCGCAACCACTACATTTTTTCATTCCGTACTTTGGATTTGCTCCCTTGATTTTTCTCTTGAATATGTACTTAAAATTTTTACCCCCTCTGAAAGTCACCTTAGGTGCCATACCAATGAGTTTGCAGATATTATTGTCATTTGCAAAAATGATCCAATTCTTTTTCAAAATGTCCAGAACTGGATAACTATCGTTGGAGAAAGTTGTTATAAAAGAACTTGAATGCTTGATGCTTGGACCACCCTTCATCACTTGTACATTGGCAAGAGATGCATCCATATCCTGTTGGATAGAATTATTCAGAATAGGAACACTGTATTTTCTTTCCCATTTATTCACCACCTCCATCATGATATCCTTAAGGAAGGAAAACAGGTATCCACATTTTAAGAACATACTTCTTAAAAATAGGCATTCATCCCAAAGCTCATTTTTGTTAGTAATTATACAGCAGCCAGGACAAATTGTTCTTTGACAACTGCCTTTTTCTGGGCTTGTGGGTGGGCACTACAAAAGTGCAGAAAACTGTTCGAATATGTGTCCTTTCAGCAGTTCTTGGAATTGAAACAATTATTAATGTGATCTTTCATGAGTAACTCATCCAGATATGAAATTCTAATATCATGAACTTGGGAGGTGAATTGTAAAAAAGAAATGGTGTTATTTAAGTATGTCATAAAACAACTAATGCTTTGCTTATCACCTTCCCACAGGATGAGGATGTCATCCAAGTATCTGGTGTAAAATTTACAATTCTAATAAAATCCAGAATTGAACAAGAATATTTTCTGCCACTGGATCATCACTAAGTTTGCAAACAACCCCCACATAATGAATCCGTGGCCACCCCTTTTACTTGAATGAAGATGTCTTTGCCAAAAGTGATAAAATGACTTTTCAACACCAATTGAAGTAAATTATCATATAAATTTATATCATCCTGCCCTGTATACAGAAAAATAACTTTTGAAAAATTCATATTTACATGCAGATAACAAACTATCCTTTATTTGTCAAAAATAATGTTTTAAAGGGACACATAGAGTTTCACATTTAGTATTGGACAATTATTTTTCCATAAGAGACTGATCTTTTAAGTAAGTGATTTCTTGATAAAGGTTACAGACCACAGCTAGTCAACCACATTTTAGATGAAGGTATTGGCAAATGACAACAGGTAAATATTCACATTTTAAAAGACAAAAAATGAGTCCGCTGGTTCCAACACAGGCAGTCTGGTTTGAATAATGGCAGCAAAGTCTTCTCTTTGGACTATATTGCAGACAATGGGATCATTCAGATCATCTTAGGGAATAATTTGAAAATTTTCAGGGGGAGATAGTGATTTATACATGTTACTTGGGGATAAACAATTAGTCATTAATAAAAACTTTGGATGCATTAAAAACCTGCTTGAACATAAACCTTTAGAGTGACATTAAATTAGTGGGTACTGCAAGCAATGCAGGTTCTCCCAGGATAACTTATTTCTGACAGTGAAGGGCCTTGAGAGGACTATAGGTTCTAAATTTCCCTACACCTGTCTTTCTACAGACATTGTTTATATTGTTTGAAAGATGAATAATGAAATTTATGAACCCATGAACGATAATAAGAATAAAGGTATTGGAAATGTTATATACAGGCATGTTGTTCAATGTAATGGCTTCTGTTTTTTGTTTTACATCATGTTTTGTTAAATGCTCGTGGTGGGGAAATCAGCAGTTTATTTAGACCAAATGGAACTTCAATTACAATTTAAATGCAGGAGTAGCTCCTGGATTAAATGATGCACTATGTATCAAATGTGTTTTAAAACTGAAGTGACTCATTAGCAAATTAATCTAATCATGTAATTGGAAGATTTTTATCATGTGACGTTTTTGTTAATAATGTTTATAGCTAGCTTTTAGGGTGTGTGTTTTGTTCTGAGGAAGTCCATTAAAGATGAAAACTGTAAGCAAAACATTAGCTGTAATATCATGTTTTTCCTTTCTTTTGGTGGTAATTGTTAGAATATTTGTATATGGGTCTGATGACATGTGATACATAAATTACATTCTACATTTAGGGAATGAGCTTAATGACAAGTGGAAAAGCCAGAAGTCCTAAAGTAGTTTTACTCTTCCAGGAGTACAATGTATTTCATGTATAACTCAAACCAGACACAAAAAGTTTCTTCAGTGTACTTTTAGATCACAGTACATTTCAATGGACCATGTTAGTTGCCTGTGTTTTGACTGAATGGGGTTTTATGTAGCTTGTATCTATATATCTATCTGGAAGCTTAACCTTCTATCAGTATGGAGACAAACATCGATATGCAAAGGATAAAAAAAAAAACACACACAATGTTTTTCATGGCACCCCCATTTGAGGGGCTGCACGCCTCACACCCCCTACCAAGTCCAAGATTGCACTATAGTGGGGAAAGGGCATATACCCTGATCCCACTGTACTGCAATCTCTTGGTGAAAAAAAACGGTACTTTTCGATCAGCTAATTTTCTATCTACTGTACTGGCTTTTTCATTCATCAGTGTGAAGCCAATTTGATGTAAGGTTCTGTACCAATATATAAATATATATTTAAGAATACTGTGTCTCTTAAGTGATTTTCTATGTTAGTTTTGATATACTTTTTAATAATTCCTTTCAGCATCATGTCATTTGTTTATCTGTTTTAGTGGTGAGAGTTATGGTAAAACTGGTTAGTGTTATAATTTATTTACATTTTTAGTTAGTTTATTTTTTAATTATTTTAAACTATTAGAATCAGATATATTTTGCATTAGTGTTGTTTTCTGAAAGCTTAATCGTGGTTAATATTTTTCCCTCTCTATTTTTAAATTTAATTTCTTTGGGTTTATATATGAGAGAAGTATATGTATGTGATTTTTGTGAATGTAGTGAGTGGTTACCTTTTTATGTTGAAGCGACTGGGGTAAGATGTTTTGCTTTGTATTTCTTGATATATTTTTTCTAAATACAAGTTTCGATTTGGGTTTGGGAATATTGGTTAGTCTGCTTTTAAGCTGTGTGACTCTTTATTTTGTGAATGCACTGTGACACTTTTAAAATTGTTCTTAGCTAATATTAGGGTCTATATGAGAAGCATGAACTTTCAAATGTTCGAGTTTCATATGGTCAACACCATATGAGCGCACTTTTGAAAGCTCACTAATTTCAATGGAGATTGCCATAGGGAATATTTCCCTTTACTTCATTGTAGTGCAATCTCAGAGTTGGTATATTTAAGTAGTGGAGGGTGTGTGTGTGGGAAGGCACAACCCCCCCCCATGTGTGGGGTGCAGGGGGGCTTGTCCCATTGCTCAGAGCATTCAGGTAGGTTTTTATAATTTTGTTTATTTTTATTATATGTTCGATGCTTTAAAACTTCGCTCATATGGTGTTGATCATATCAGCGTCAAAGTTTTAAAACTTTGAGCATATAATATAGACCCTAATATTATGCATATAGTAGATTTAGGTGAATTTTAATAACAT
The DNA here is from genome assembly GCF_019279795.1 of Protopterus annectens. Taxonomy (NCBI): domain Eukaryota; kingdom Metazoa; phylum Chordata; order Ceratodontiformes; family Protopteridae; genus Protopterus; species Protopterus annectens. The sequence continues at coordinate 374,021,287 of NC_056726.1, read as the reverse complement.
TGATGATAGGGATGCAGGTAAATTTCTGATGATGCACCAGGAATGTAGATAACATTTTAGTGATGTTTCAAGCATGTAGAGAAAAAAAATCTGCGGTGATACACACACACACACACACGCACACACACACACACACACACACACACACACACACACACACACACACACACACACACACACACACACAGACCTTACTATGCTGTTTAGTTAACCTAAATTAACCATGCCTAGTGCTTTTACTGAACCTTTGTGTTTTTTTCTATGCATTAATGTGTCATTGTAAGCTACTTAGAACCTGAGACTATTTTTATAAGTCAGTGACAGGTTTCAGGGTTTTATAAGTTGACCTGACTATATAAAGCAGGAGCTTCTTATATGTCATCTATTTCCTTATAGTGTGTAGTTCATTGTTCCTTTATCCCAATCTAGATATTTCCAGTCCAGGAACTGTCTTCCAAGTCCAGGTTATCTATACTTATTTTAGTAAAATTGATCCTAACTTAGAACTTACAGTTGTATAACATTCAGCTTGTGGTTCTATAGATGAATTCTATTTCTTTACTTTCCAAATAGGGTTTATGACCCTAATATTCTAATTCACCATTTAACATCTCAGTTAAAAGTAAATGCACATATTAGTCTTCAGCTTAAGTGAGGAAAATCTCAAGAATAAAATAAGACACACACACACACACACACACACACACACACACACACACACACACACACTAAGTTTATTTATGAGTACAAAGCTTTGGTGACAAAACTCTTAGTAAATGGTTTCATTCTTCTCAGTAAAAAAGCATTATTAGACAAACTATCATTGAGTACAATGCCCCCTTTGGTATGTATCTAACAAGGCACATCCAACAATGGGAACGCCCACAGAGGTTCGTCATTAAAGGAATATGAGGTGTAAGTAACATGTCCTATGCAGACCACCTCAAAGCCCTGTCCTTGTATTCTTTTATTCTGTCTCCTACAGGCTACTGAAAGGAAGTATATGCCTGGAATACAGGGCATTGTCTGACCCCACCCTGATGGACCTCCTGTGTATCCATAAAACAAACAACACTAGAATTATCTGTTCTAAAGACTTAAACCTTGCTTGTGATATAAATTGGACCTGCTGGAGAGACAGATATGTATCCTGGAGACTACTCCTTCTTTGGAACAGGCTCCGTATCTATGTGAAGCAGCTTCTCCCTAAGCCAATTCATGTGTAATGTAGACATATTGATGGGGAAAATTAAATTCATCCCTGACCTATTTTTGGTTATTCCTCACTATCAGAATGTAGAATGGTTTTATGATTTTCTTTGTGAAAAAATCATATATGGACCATACTACTAAACTTACCATCAGGACACTTATGGAACAAGTACTTGAAAGTAACTGTTTTATTTTTGAGAACCAGATATTTAACCAGGTTAAAGGTGTAGCTATGGGGGCCGTTTGTGCCCCCATATTTGCCAACATTGTTTTAGCCCAATGCAAGGACCTTTTTGTTTTTTTGCTCTCAGTATTGAGATTGTTGGGTCCTATATAGACGTTATCTAAGCAATATTGTGATGTTTTGGAAGGATGGTTCTGATAAGCTGAGTGATTTTTACAATTACTTAAATTCAGCTACTCAGTTTTTGAAGTTTACTTATGACTGTTAACACAGATAGGGTCAACTATTTGGATGTGAGTATTTTTAAGAACAGCTGAGCCCATCAGTTTCAATTCTCCTTATATAGGAAGCCAACATACTCAAATTCTGTACTGCATTATGCCAGTTGGCATCTGTAACACCAGTAAAAAATCTCTGGTAAAAGAGCAATGTGTGAGGTGGGCAAGGACGATTTTTGAAGACCTGATGTTTCAGGATGAATGTTTAAAGTTTTACAGATGTTTGTACAAAGAGGGCACCCTGAGCCTTTTGTCCAGGGTAAACTTTTGGAGGTATAAACAAAAAGACAAGCAAGAGGTTTTACACCATTGTTAGGGAAGAGTCTAACTGTGAGTGGAGAGGTTACTCATTTTATTGATAGGGATTTTCAGAGAGCTTTGATTCTTCCATTTAGCTTGCACTTTTCTGACATTCAGGATATCATACACAGAAATTGGAATGTTTTTAGTTTAGACCAGGAATATCTTGATATAGTTTGTGAAAAACCTAGAATTGTATATAAAAAAAAGATTTTAGTTTTAAAATGTTGCTTGAGAGGTCATGTTCAAGGACAGAGAAGGGGGCTATGAGAAAATGTGGGCATTGTACTCAATGTAAACATATATTGGAAGGTGACAGTATTTGTATGAAGGGATTTGGTATGGTAAAGCCCACACATAAATATTATTGTTTTATGAAAGGCGTGGTATATATTGCTTTATGCCAACTTATGCAAAAGTTTTTATATAGGAAAAACAAAGAAGGGCGTGAGAAACAGAATATACCAACATTTATATGATATTAAGTCACAAGTTGACAGGAATGTATTATATAAACATATTAAAAATTTCCACAGCACTATTTTAAATTTTTTGTCATTGATCATGTGGATTTGGGGTCCAGGGGGGACTGGCTGATGCTTATTTAGAATATAAAAAGTTTAAATGGCAGATTAGAAGTAATGCCTCTGTACCCCCTGGACTTAATGAGCGGGTGTCTCTTAACTGTGTGCTTAGATTAAAAGCAGCTTAGTTTACATAAAAAAGTATTTGTATGGTTTTGGTTCTAATTAAGAGTGTTTTTGTATGAAATTATTTTTGATATAGTTTTATTAGCTCAAAATGTATTATTTATATATAATATATACATATCTATATATATCTATATATATATATATATATATATATATATATATATATATATATATATATATATATATATATATATATATATATAGTTTCACAGGTTGGTACTAGGCTATCGACCCTAGGGCCTATACAAGCCTAGCCATAACAATTCCCTGGCTATTTCTTCCCATGCTATTTACTTCCCTGCACCCCTGTCTAGCAGGGCGACTGACGTGATCTCCAGGGTGAATTTCCTTTCTCCCATCCAATCATCAAGGTTCCTTTTGAAGGGGGCCAAAGAGGTGCTCTGCTTGACATGTATGGGCAGTCCATTCCAGAGTCTGTGGAGTCTCTGGGTCAGGAACCTATCCCTCCAGCATGTTTTGTTTATTGTGATGGCAAGATTTAGATCCCTGGAGTGTGTGGCTCTGAGGGACTGGGATTTCATTAAGTGTAGCATGTTCAACAGCTCTGGGTTTGACATGGCCTTGTATGTTAAGCAGAGATCACCTCGGAGTAGACAATATGCGACAGAGTATAGCTGGAATTTTTTAAGGTGGTCAGCATAGGGCATCTGCTTTAGGCCTGTGATTCTTTTAGTGAGGTATTTCTGTGGCATTTTCAGTTGTTGCAGATATCTTGAGAGGTACATACCAAATGGGGCATTGTATTCTATAATCGGTCTAATGGGGGATGAGTACAGTGGGACAATGACCTCCTTTTTTCTGGATGAAAAGCCCTTAGTGATGAGGTGTGCCACATAGAAGGATTTCCTGACTGTTGTGGCGATGTGGTTATTGAAGGTGAGACCACTGTCCACCTGTGTCCCTAAGTCTCTTATCACATTTTCGGTGTTTAGTGTACTGTCACCTATGTGGTAATTCATGGGTATATGTTTTTTCCCAAAGAGGATAACTATACATTTCTTGGCATTGAGCTTGAGCCCATGGCTCTGGCACCAAGCATCTGTTTCTGTAAGGCCCTTTTGTAGAGTATGCACATTATTTGGGGATTCAATAATGGCTCCCAGTTTGCAGTCATCTGCGAACTTTGTTATCCAGAGTCCCTTAGTGTTGGCCTGTAGTTCAGAGAAGTAGATGCCAAACAAGAGAGGTCCCAGGACTAAACCCTGAGGTACTCCACTTTTCTCTTGTCTGGAGTTGGATTTGGAGTCAGTTACTTTTACAGTGTGGGTTCTGTCAGTAAGCCAGTTGGCAACCCATTGAGTGACATAGGGATTAATGCCCAGCTTAGTAAGTTTATCTATGATTCCAGAGTGGGAGATGGTGTCAAAGGCCTTGGTGAGGTCCAGATAGGTTGTGTGGACTGCCTTACACTCATCCACAGCTCTGGAGACTGATTTGAAGAAGTCAATCAGGTTCAGAAGACAAGATTGGCCCTTCCCAAACCCAAACTGGGTGGGGTCCAGTGTTTGAAGGTTGCCAATGTCTTTGTTTATAAGTTCCATGATAATACGTTCCATGGCCTTGCAGATCAGGCTCGTCAGACTGATGGGGCGGTAGTTCCCGGGATTCAAGGTGGATCCCCCCCTTGTAGAGTGTGTGTGTGGAAGTAATTTAAAGCTTTTTATCACTTTAAGAAATACTTAATGGGTAATTGATTAGGTGTGATTGTTAATTGTGTTTAGCCTTGTTATTTGTATAAAAGAAGGGTTTGTTTTTGTGTTTGACATTCTGATGAAGTCCATTGTACCAGGACGAAAGCACTTAGTTTTGTAAATTATTAAACAAACATGGAACGGCATTTTTCCATTGTCTCCAGTTGTGTACTTTATAGTTTTTGTTTTTTCATGTTACTTGGATGGGGAACATGAAATTCATCCCTGGTTGGCACCCATATCTCTAATGGACACAGGCAGCCTGTAAATTTATTTATTTTTATTTATTTATCATTTGTTGACCGGGAAAGTCCGACTAGGTTCCACAGCGCCTGTTTTCAGCGGAGGCCCGGGGAGAAAATGCTCCAGAGATGTGTGTCTTTAATAATTAATCAACCACACCCTTGCTTACAGGGTTGGCCTTAGGTCAAGTGGTGCCCTAGACAAAAGGGCTCCATAGCACCCCCACACCACCTGGTACCCTCATTCTGCTCTATTTACATTATCCAGTTTACTGGAAACATGCCCCTGCTAGAGTGGCGCCCTAGGCAGCTGCCTAGTTGGCCTATGCCTAAGGCCGGCTATGCCTGCTTGTAAATGTTTAATTTACTAAGCCCCTGCTTACACTTATCAAGGGTACCAGAACTTGTCAGAGATTTGGGATGGTTGGCTAGGCTTAAAAAGGCCCTTGTGGTTGTTAGTCTGGTAAACACCTATGAACCTATAAATTAAACAGTCAAAGTTCCTAATGTTAGATTCAGTACAATCTCATGACCAGTTTTAATCAGTTAAAGAAAGTATTGAGTATTTTCAATAAATATGTACAATAAAATTAGCTAATATAGGAAGCTTACCAATGTAAAAAAAGAAAAGTGACTGATGAGTGGACAAGAACTGACAAATTCATTAATATAAAAAAGCAGCATGTAAGGCAATGTACTACATATACTACATTTGAAAAGTTTCAATTGTGGTGTCAAAAGTAATGTCTAGAAAGGAAATTAAATAATGGGGACTATTAGTAATACAGGCACAATACTTTGTTTATACACAGCACTTTAGTTATAGGGAAAACTAGTAGAAGGTTCAGCAATTGAGCATATGAGCATTTACATACAAGAAAAAAAACTGCATGAATCTTTGTACTGTCATTCTACAACCTATACAAAAATTTATAACATGTATGTATTATATGATAAAACCATGTACTACCTGACGCAAGGTGTGAGACTGTGGAACTCTTACTAGAGAAAAAAGAATACCAACTTAGGTTAAATGTCTGTAGCTTGCCATAAATCAACAAAATCCTAAATTTTAAAATTTGTTCCAAAAACAAACCCCCTAAATAATACCATAGTTCTAGATTCTGTTATGACCCATGTGAAGCAAGTTTGTTATTTATGTTATTAATTATACAATCAAGCATATGTTTTCATATTTCTGTAAATATCTCAATAAACATGCATCCAGAGAGGAATTTCTTGCTATTGTGCCAAAGCTTATGACTGCTTAACAAAACAGTTGTAAGAATATATGCCTAGGTTGCATAGTGTACAAGGTATGGAAATTTGTTTATGAAAGTTTAGCATGATATGTAACTCTGGGTTTGTGTGCCTTATAATATATTTATGGAAAGATTATGAATGCACTGATTGTTATTGCTGTTAACAGATACCTCTTACTGATAATACTGATATTTGTATAGTTTTAATACTTTTTATTGCTCACAAAATACTTAGATTTGTTTATCTTGTGCTTTTAAGTTGATTTTTCAGAGAATGCTCTGGAATGCAAGGATGTGTGTAGGCTGCTACTGCTAGATGTGTAACATCCACACCATGTAGCTGCTAATGAGTTTAGAGACATTGACTCTGTTTACAGTCTGTGGGTACATAATACTGTAATACTGCATTAGAAGAAGTGGGTAAATGTAGTAGGAGATTATCTCCAGGATTCGGCAAGCCCTGCACGGCATGCAGGAATAGTGCGGGAGCTGCTAGAGGCAACCGTGTAGGTGCAGGAAGACCATGCTGCAAGCCTAAGAGCTAGTTGACATGATAGAGGAGTGTGTCAGGCATACTGTAAGCTTACTGGAGCCCTGTGGCTCAGGTTTGCCCTTAGCTTAGCAGAGCTAAGGAAGGGGTGTGTCTGAAGCTGGCAAGCACACTTTACATTGCCTAAACGGGTGTGCTAGCCCCGCACCGGGTTTTCAAAAAAAAAAAGTAAACCAGGAAATAGCAGCTCCATGCACATCTGAACACTGTGTTTGTGTGGCACGCCTCTGGGCTTAAACAGGAAGGCAATGGGAAGGAAAAACAGCAGTAGGAAGGTAATCAAGGAAAACTAGCATAGCTGGCAGGTGAAATGTATCAGAATCAGCCAATTACACAGGCAGCAGCCCAGCCCAGCCCAGCACCCTACTATAAACTATACAAACACCTTCCCCTCTGTTTTTTTCCCACAAACTCTACACCACCGGTGTACACAAATGGGGAAATTTTACCTAACAAAAGCAACAAAATGATAGGGGCTGCACTTGCTCTCATAAATCAACATGTGGAAGAGGCTGAGGGTGGAGAGGATTAGAATGCTGATGACCAACCCACAGTGAGGAGAAGGAGAATAGTGTACAGACCCAGGATAACCTACCAGGGGCTACATGAGCTGGAGATATTGGAGTGCTATAGGGTGGACAGGGACCTCCTACAGCAAATTGTTGAGCTGTGCCAGCCATGCCTCAAACACAGAACCAACAGAGGGGAACCCATCACAGTGGATACCAAGGTACATGTAGGTCTAAGAATACTAGCTACTGGTACCTTCCAAAGGCTAACTGGGGATATCATGGGGATCTCACAGGCATCAGCATCCAGGGTACTCCACCAGTTCCTGGATGCCATGTCAGCACATGCCTGTGAGCACATATATTTCCTCAACACCTGTGAGGCGTTGACCAGCAATATGCATCTCTTCCTCCAAATAGCAGAATACCCTGAGGTAGTGGGTGCTATAGATTGCATGCACATACACATCAAAGCACCACCTGGTGAGCGAGGTAGAGTCTACATAAACCGAGAGGGCTTCCACTCCACCAACTGCCAGGTCATGTGCGATGCCCAGGGCATTATAATGAATGTGTGTGCTGGCAGCCCTGGAAGCTATCACGACTCCCACATCTGGCATATGACACAGCTGTACCAGAGATTTGCCAATGGGAACATCCCATATGGCCATCTAGTGGGGGATTCTGGTTACACACTGGAGCAGTGGCTGATGACACCCATCAGAAATGCACAAACACCTGAACAAGAATTCCATAATTAGGCACACGCACAGACCAGAATCATAATAGAGCATGTGTTTGGGATGCTCAAGTCACGGTTCCAGTGCCTAGACATATCTGGTGGAGCCTTGCAGTACTCACGAGCTACATGTACTCAAATTGTCATCATATGTGCCATGCTACACAATATGATCCTGCGGAAACAACTGCAGCAGGAACAGCACAGGCAGGGCCACACAGCACCCCACCATTGCCAAGGCCTGCACAGGCGCAGAGTGACTCAGAGGAGGAACAACCTGAGCCTGCCCCAGTAGGCAGAAGGAGGAGTGCCCAGTATGCCCAGGCCTTGGCAAAGAGGCTATGCATAGCACATACACTGACACTAGGAACCCAGGGAATGACACCTCCCTCTGACTCGCACATACAGTAAAAGGGATGCCAACCATGATACTATCTGTGCTTAACCATGTATAGGGAGTATACTATGTGAATCCGACATAGTCAGCCCTCCAGCACCATCCTCAATACTGGCACAGCCACAAGGTTAGTCACTTTCCCTATCAATTGCTGAATGGAGTAGTATGTTTTTTTACTTGTATCTATGGTATGGATGTGAGCATGCAAGGGAATTGGGTGGATGAATGGGATACCAGCAGATAGTAGACACCTACATTGGCAGTATGAAATCTGTAACAAGTACTGGTGTCACCATAGTAGCCAGTACTAGACAAGGTGACAAAACCCACTGCAGGAAATGTGGTGGGCCAAATGTGTGTCCATAGGACACACACATGCAAGTCAGTGAGGCTCACATAACCAACAACAGTCTCAGCCAGCAGGACAGCCATAGACAAACACAAAGAAAGGCTGTGCTAAGGCCTCTAATTGATAGCTATGGAGAACAGCCCCCCTCCAGACCTACACAGACAGATTACAACAGGTCTGGCAGTGGGATGTTAGTTCTGAAGGGTAAGAAGTCTGAAACTGAAATGTAGGTCAATAAACCTTAAGAACTGTACTACACTGATATGCCTCCAGTCTGCATGATAGGTCAGAATACAGAATGAAATGGAGTACCTGAAATACCAGTACAGTCATAGCAAATGTGCACAGTTGTCAGGTGTGCCCCCCCCCCCACAATCCTATGTAGAAATGTAGTAACATGTATGTGTAGGTATAATAACAGCAGAGCACAGATTACTTGAGGCAGCCAAAGTAGCATGATAGATTGTAGCACGTGTACAATATGCACGGCTGTAGTACTGCCGATGACAGGGCCAAGTTCTCACAGCTGCAGTGCCAAACACAATGCATCCCAGAAAGACACATTCCAGCAGTAAGCCATAGTAATTGTTCAGACGTAATATCTGTCACCATCTGAAAGATGGACATGGCATGAATGTGGGCCCAGACATACAAACAGTACACAGGTGTATGCACTCTAGACAGAGAGTGTATAAAATGTTACTGTCAAATGGGCACATCTTTGGAATTGTATATACAGGTTAGCAGCACATTAGTTGGTTTGTAGTATAGAATAATGATGTCGTCTGGCCAAACACTGGCAGACCACAAAAGTCAAAGATATGAAGTACTGAGAAACTGCTGAAGTCCCTGCACAAGCCAGAATAAGTGGAATGCCTCACATATATCTGTGAGTCAGCTGAAAGTAGCTTCCATAGCACACATGCACCCAGCTCACCCCACCATCAGCCACAGGTACCTCACAGGTCTTATCCCTGCTGTTGGGAATGAGTACAATATGATCCCCACCTCTGTATGGAAATAGCCACAGAATGCAGCATGCTGAAGAGGTGTCCCATGCAGGTGTGTCCTTAGCTGTAAGCAGCACCCAGCCAGCATCCACACCACTGGATCAATCAGGACAGAAACTATTGACATTAACACCTTGCACACCTACCCTGTCAGCCCAGGGGAATATAGTGGCTTGCAGCCTGAGACTGTAGGGGTTACGCAATGCAATGGCCTGCTACAGATGGCCTGCATCACTACCAAATGCCCTACAGTCCTCTGTCAAAGGTCTGTGTATCACCCGTACTGCCAATGTATGTTATCTCATGGATTCCCAAATAACAACATAACACAGTCCACAGAACCCAAATGCAAGGCCATGTTGACAAATCCCAGTAGCATGTCCACCATGTCCTACTGCATGAACTGTGGACCAACCCCAAAATACTGCTGGGATGAAGTGATAACTATAGGGAACTTATCAGATAATGTTTGCATAATGTTCGGAAGAGGATAGAATAATGGGGGGGGGTGGGGGTAGGAGCATGGATGCCATGGAGTGTGTGAAGTCTGAAACTCAGCCATGTGCACATACTACCCCTGCCTGCAAACACAGGAATGGGTGGCTACAAACCTGCATGTAAATCACAATGTGAAGGGATAATGACCAGAAATATGACTCCTGCCTCTGGTAACCTGTGTGAATCTGTACAGCTGTGAGGTATGGCCACAGCAGGATATGGCCATACTGTCATGTTGATGGATGTACAATCATGGGATCCTCAGCCACTACTGTACCAAGGTGCTGAACCATTTACACAGACCCATCAGCAAGTGTCTGCAGTTCCCCTCCAGAATGGCATGATTGTGCAAGAATATGTAGGCTGCAGATCACAATACAGGACACAGCTTCATTTACGCTGTGTTCCCCAGGAAATTACTGCATGCAAATATGTATACCTGATAGTAGTTGATAACATAAAACATCACAGTGTAAAAAGTACATATGTCTGAATATCTCTGTTCATAGGTTCATAGGTTCATACTAGGCTATCTGCCCTAGGGTATTTATCAGCCTAGCCAGAGTGTGTTTGGCTTTCGCCACCCATTTTAAATTAATTTTGCTATGCCCTTTTTCGAGGTTAGTATACTGTGCCTGTGTCTAACAGTGACACAGAAGTGATACCCAGGGTAAACCTACGATCCCCCATCCACTCACCAAGATTCCTCTTGAAGAGAGTCAATGAGGGACTCTGCCTAACCTGGACTGGGATTTTATTCCAGAGTGAAGGGAGCCTCTGGGTTATGAATCTGTCCCTCCAGCATGTCCTATTTATTTCAGTGCTGAGGTTCAAGTCTCTCGGCGTGGCTTCGATGGAATTTGGATTTTCTGAGGTGCAGCATGTCCATTAATTCTGGGTTGGACATGGCTTTATACATCAGGCACAGATCGCCTCTGAGCAGGCGGTATGCCACTGAGTAGAGCTGGAGTTTCTTTAACCAGGCAGCATATGGCATCTGTTTGAGCCCTTTGTTCCTCTTGGTGAGGTACTTTTGGGGTCTTTCCAGTTGCTGCAGGTATCTGGTGAGGTACATCCAAAAGGGCATTGTACTCAATTATGGGCCTGATGAGATGAGTAAAGAGGCACGATGACCTCCCCGATCTAGATGTGAATCCCTTCATGATTAGGTGGGCTATATAAAATGTTTTTCTAACCACTTTGGCCACGTGGTTGTCAAATGAGAGATTGCTATCAACTTGGGTTCCCAGGTCCCTAATTACTTCTTCTGTACTTAATGGATTACCACCTATGTGGTAATTTGTGGGCACTTTGTTTTGCCAAAGGGATGACTATACACTTTTGGCATTTAGCTTGAGGCCATGGCTCTGGCACCAGTTGTCTGTTTCTATGAGGCCCTTTTGGAGGATGCTTGTGTCAGCTGGAGAGTCCATTATAGCGCCCAGTTTGCAGTCATCTGTGAACTTGGTCAGCCACAGTCCTTCTGTGTTGGCCTGTACCTCCGAGAAATATATACCGAACAGGAGAGGTCCCAGGACTGAGCCTTGTGGGATGCCACTTGTAACTGGTTTGGAGTCTGACATGGCTCCAGCAATTCTAACCATGTGGGTTCTGTCCTTGAGCCAGTTTGCAACCCATCTAGTGACATAGGGGTTTATATTTAAGCTGGTGAGCTTATCTATAATGCCCGAGTGGAGTATTGTATCGAAGGCATTTGCGAGGTCCAGGTAGGCTGTGTGGACCACCTTCCCCTCGTCAATGGCCTTGGTGACTGTTTCAAAGAAATTGACCAGGTTTAAGAGGCAGGATCTGCCCTTACCAAAGCCGAACTGGGTAGGATCCAGTGTCTGTAGGTCCCCAATATCTTTTTTTATGAGGTCCATGATGATCCTTTCCATAGCTTTGCAGACCAAGCTAGTCAGGCTTATGGAGCGATAGTTTCCAGGATCCGTTGAGGCACCACCTTTGTGGAGAGGGACCACTGTTGCTGTACGCCACTCTTTGGGTACATATCCTGTGGTAAGGCTGAGACTGAACAGTAGTTTTATGTTTGGGTTTAGTTCTTCTTGGAGTTCATGTAGGACACAGCCTGGGACACCGTCTGGTCCCATTGATGCTGTGTTTTTTGCTTTGGAGAGGGCGGCTCTTACCTGAGCATTTGAGATGTCAGGGGGGCAGCACTCTGCTGGGATAGATATTTGCCCTTTTGGTGGGGAGGAGGGGGAGACATTTGCGCTGAACCTGTCAGCTAGGATGTTGGCAATGTCTGTGGGTTCGGTGTATTTTTTGCCATTTTGGACTAATTCTGAGCATATCTGGAAATTCCCACCCAGGTTCCTAACATAACTAAAGAAAGACTTGTGATTATCCTTAGTGTCCTGTGCAATTTTTCTCTCGAAGCTGGCCTTAGACGATTTTATGAGTGCCCATAGTTTTTTGCTAACACTGATCAGAGATGCCTTACCTCTTTGGGATTTTGCTCTATCATGTAGTAGCTTCCTCCTTCTATTGTATAGTTTGTTTATGGCTGGGGTCCACCAGACAGGACTTCTGCCTTTGGAGGATTGGGTCTTGGTTTTATTTGGGATTGCATGATCCATGCATTCCTGAAGGTGTTCATAGAATGCGTTTATAAAGGATTCTGCGGTCTGGGCCATATTTTCCACAGGCCCGGGGGCTTTGAAGGATTCCACCTCAGTTTTGAGGAGTGTGAAATTTACTTTAGAGAAGTTTTTCACTGTGGTTTTCTGGGCAGGGGGTGGAGTCGGGATGTGAATATCCAGTGAGATTAGTTTATGGTCTGATCTTACCAGTGAGGGATACACTTCTGGTCTGGAGCATAGAGCCCCATGTTGGTGATGATCAGGTCCAGTATGTTTTCCCCTCTTGTGGGAGTGGTAACAAGTTGTTCCATAGCATTTGAGTTTATAAATTCTAGGAACCTTTGAGCTAGGGTGTTGGAGCTAGAGTAATGCTCCCAGTCTATGTTTGGGTAGTTGAAGTCGCCCAATATAGTGGTGTTTGGAGAGACCTTCATATTTTCCAGTGTTCTCAGGAAGGCCGAGTGGGGTTCCTGGGTTTGGGAGGGTGGTCTGTAGCAGGCTATAAACTGGAAGGCAGTTTTACCCACTGTTAGTTGCACATGGATAGTCTCTGATGCGTCTTAACACCAAAACCATATAGCAGAAGCAGTACAGACACAATTACCTACAGTAACCCACTATTCTTTACCCATTTTTACCCCATTGTTGTCAACCGATCTACAGATATCCCAGAAACAGGTTGCGAGCTGTAGGTGTAGAACACAAAAGCCTGCACTGGAGTACAACCTACCTGGAATGGATTCACACATTCATTGCAGAAGGTCATATTGGGCATGCTCCCACACTTAGAGAAATGAAGCCCATGTCTGGCAACAACAGTGGACTATACATATCTGACAGTTGCAGATGTTTGTGCACACACTCCACATTGCACACCAGTCAGGCTTTGCACACACATTGGATAGCAATACACACATATTTCCAAGGACAAAACACTATAATAGGCCAACTTACACATACATAGATGTGTGGAAGAGAGTGACAGACAGTGACAAAGAGCCTCCCATTATGAGGCCTGTCCCACCCAGCACACATCCAGTTGGCTAAAACCACATGATGTGCAAATGTCAATCACTGTAGACTGATGTCCGACACCTTGACATACCCTTTGCCCATATATCAGCCAGATAACCTCTGTGGTGCATGTGATACCTGCGTAAGACTGTAATGTAGCAAACTAGTTAGTTAGGAATTCTAATCCTGACCCTGCCAACTGTGATAATGCGTGTGAGTCCCTGAGACAGTGTCATTGTGTCGTCCTTGACAACTGTTCTTGTGGACAGGCACATGTACTACACCTGCCTTATCCCTCCTTTATCACTGTTGCTGATGTCACTCACCATCAGATATACCTTTGGACAGCTCTATAACATGTAAGCTCTCTGGCGCATGCAATAACTGCATAGAAATGTAATAGCAATATATAGTCAGGCAGGGGTTTGAAACCCCATACTGGTAAGTGTGTGACACAAACATACTTAGGTTTTACTCACCTACCCCTTCCCTGTCTTACTTTGTCTCTGTCTGTCTCTCTCACTCCCTCTCTGGTGGATGTGGAGAAGTACACCTGCTTTGCTTAGGCAGCAGCTTGTGCTTTGTAAGTGATGTTCAGGATCAGCTGTTGGCCTGTGCACAAATTGCAGTCACACACTAGCTGATTGCTTGTAGAACAGCTGTGGTAACATTCCCATAGCCAATTGCATGGAAACACACTCCTATAACTAGGAACATCATGTGGGTGTTGGCCCTATTCATTCACTGTGAGCAGAACTTCATGTCGATGTTTGGCAAACAGCATCACAGATGGTAGTGGGATATACTTCTAACAGCATACACTGCGGAGGCAGGCCACCAAACAGGAGGGGATGTTCCAGCCATGACTACAGAATGTAAGTCTTGCTCTTCTGCATTTGAAGTAAGGTTGGTTTAACAGAGTTTGTGTGGATATGGCTGGTCTACATGATTTAATACCTGTCATGACAGCGTTATGTGGTTGAGGAATCTCCCATCTGTAGGGCTATCTGCAGAGTGGCCAGTGTTTGGAGTCTTATGTGTGTTGTGTTACTCACAGATTACCTATCTTTAGAAGCATAATCTGAGGATTGCAATCAGTACATGGTGACAGCCATGAGAGTTACTGACTTCATATCCCTCATAGGACATATGTCACAACAAACCCTGTTGCACCAGTAAATGTATGAGGTTATCACAGCAACATGTCAATATTGGCCCTGTGTTTGTGCCTCCAGCCACAACTCCATCAACCTTTGTACATATGTCATGTAGTAAGAGGTGCATATGTTCAGTACACCATTATTTATTGACATCATGCCTGATAACAAGCCAGTGAGATAGCAGACTGCTAGACATGTTATGTATAGTAGGGGTTATATTTAAGGACAAAACCTGGACATTCTGTCATAGTGTGTACAGTAGTGAGGTCTGTGTACTTATGGTGATTGTCGACAGTGTGTGTATTGCGAATATGTACCTTGGCCTGTGTACAGACTATGGTAGATGTCATTGTTCTTGGTCCTGTTCTATCTGATGTTGCATGCTGCTCCAGTGTATGGTACCCTATTGGCTTACATGTTTGTAGGGCCAAACACACACATGTATCATACCACAGTGAGGCATCAGAATACACTGTGTATTGGCCCAATATATGTAGGGTTAGTGTGTGAGTGGCACATATGAGTATGGCGTTGATCAGACAGTCTATATACTGTAATATTAAGCACGCTTACCATATGTGGCTGTGGCTATGTTCACATTGGTTGTGGGTATGTGCTTTC